>NC_134353.1:953804281-954086781 GCF_048569485.1 Anomaloglossus baeobatrachus | reverse complement strand
GTGTTTGAAGCATGCCACCGTATCCGGCACGCATAGACTTTTATTATGCACCATGACGCACAGCGCCGCACCCGGCGCTATGCAGTTTTTTGCCGCTGGCAAAAATGTTCCTCTCTGCATCCTGTGCGGCCGCCAGAGTGACGATTTTTTCTGTATCCGGCAAAAAACGGATCAAACGCAAGTACATGCGGCACAATCCGGCGCTAATAAAAGTCTATGAGGAAAAAACGTACCCGGCGGCATAAAAAACAGATGCGTTTTTCACACAAATCGCTGGATTGTGCTGCACAGCAAAAACCTGATGTGTGAACATACCCTAAGACTATGTGCGCACTTTGCTTTTTTTCGTGCGTTTCCGCAGCGTTCTGTGCTGCAGCGTTTTAATGCCAAACTGCATGCATTTTGATTTCCAGGCAAAGTCTATGGAAAATTGGGCTTTCTTGTGCGCACAATGCTTTTACAAACGCAGCGTTTTAGTTGCTGAAAATGTGTCAAAATCCCTGCGTTTGAAGAAGCGGCATGTCAATTGTTTTTGCCATTTTGGCAACGTTTTAATAACACTGAAGTCAATGAGAAATGTCTAAACGCATATTTTTCAAGAAAGAATGCGTTTCACTTGCTTTTTACTAGCGATCTGCATGTGTTTTTGACATAATAAACGCAGGTCTTTCGGTCTCTCTGTCAGTCGGTCTCTCCCTCCCACCCGCTCTCTTATACTCACCGATCCACGATCACCGGCGCGGCGTGCATGGCGTTCACATTGTGGCGGCTTCTCGTCATTTGAAAATGCCGGCCGCTCATTAATCCATCTCGTATTCCCTGCTTCCCCCGCCCACTGGCGCCTATGATTGGTTGCAGTCAGATACGACCCCACACTGAGTGACAACTGTCTCACTGCAACCAATCACAGCCGCCGGTGGGCGTGTCTATATCGAGTAGTAAAAAAAATGTATAAATAATTAAAAAAAAACGACGTGCGGTCCCCCCTAATTTGGATACCAGCCAGAGTAAAGCCACACGGCTGAAGGCTGGTATTCTCAGGATGTGGAGCTCCACGTTATGGGGAGCCCCACAGCCTAAAAATATCAGCCAGCAGCCGCCCGGAATTGCCGCATCCATTAGATGCGACAGCCCCGGGACTCTACCCGGCTCATCCCGAATTGCCCTGGTGCGGTGGCAAATGGGGTAATAAGGAGTTAATGATAGCAGCCCATAGCTGCCACTAAGTCCTAGGTTAATCATGGCAGGCGTCTCCCTGAGATACCTTCCATGATTAACCTGTAAGTTAAAGAAAAAAAACACACACATCCAAAAAATCCTTTATTTGTAATGAAAGACAATAAAACACCCTCTTTCACCACTTTATTAATCCCTCAAAAGACCTCCAGGTCGACGTAATCCACGCAAGGTCCCACGACGCTTTCAGCTCGACTACATCGGAAGCTGACAGGAGCGGCAGTAGAACAACACCGCTCCTGTGAGCTCCATGCAGCAACTGAAGTGAGTCGCACGATCAGCTGTGCTGTTACTGAGGTCACTCGCGGCCACCGCTCTCAGGTGCAGGACTGCAGCTGTGGCCGCGAGTAACATGAGTAAAAGCACAGCTGATTGCGTGGCTCACTGCAGTCACTCAGGGGATTTGCGATCACAGGTGAGTCCTTCATGTGTGACCGCAAATCAAGCCGCGGCACACGCACAGAGCCGCGCGATTACAATGAAGTCAGGTGAAGTTCATTCTGATCGCGCAGCACTGTCTCGCAGCCAGCCATGCTCTTTTTGACAGTGCGGTCCCACTCGTCTCTGCTGCAAGTTTATGGGGATGCTGCAGAGCGGAGTGGGACCGCCCTGTGAAAAATGTGCGTTCTGGATGTTTCTCTCACTCTGTCTATGGCAGAGCAAGCATCCAGAACGCATGAATTCTCCAGGAATGTGCGCACGTTGCATTCTGCCGAATGCGTCTCAGTACGCAGCTTTATCGGCTGCGTTCTGACACGCACAGGCAGTGACTTAGACGCTGCGGAATAGAACGGAAAGTGCGGACATAGCCTTACACGGACCTGCTGTCGGTACCGGCTCCGTGTTCTGCCTCCTGCTGTCTGTGCTCCGGTACCGGCCCCGTGTTCTGCCTCCTGCTGTCTGTGCTCCGGTACCGGCCCCGTATTCTTCCTCCTGCTGTCTATGCTCCAGTACTGGCGCAGTGTTCTGCCTCCTGCTGTCGGTGCTCCAATACTGGCGCCGTGTTCTGCCTCCTGCTGTCGGTGCTCTGGTACCGGCCCCGTGTTATGCCTCCTGCTGTCGGTACCGGCCCCCGTGTTCTGCCTCCTGCTGTCTGTGCTCTGATACTGGCCCTGTGTTCTGCCTCCTGCTGTCTGTGCTCTGATACTGGCCCCGTGTTCTGCCTCCTGCTGTCGGTGCTCCGGTACCGGCCCCGTGTTCTGCCTCCTGCTGCCGGTGCTCCGGTACCGGCCCCGTGTTCTGCCTCCTGCTGTCTGTGCTCTGATACTGGCCCCGTGTTCTGCCTCCTGCTGTCTGTGCTCCGGTACCGGCCCCGTGTTCTGCCTCCCGCTGTCTGTGCTCCGGTACCGGCCCCGTGTTCTGCCTCCTGCTGTCTGTGCTCCGGTACCGGCGCCGTGTTCTGCCTCTACTTATCCACAATCCCAGACTCCCCGTCCTGTCAGACTTCACCTCAGGCAGCTGCTCCTCTCCTCACAACATCCCGCCTAAACCACCGCACACAGACTGCGGGGGGAGGACGAGTCCAAGAGCCACAGATCAGAGGGGGATTGGCTGCTAAACCACAGTGTAATGCAGGAGCGGACCCTCGTGTGTAATGTGCGAGGGGCGGAGACGCGTGTGTAATGTGCGGGGGCGGAGACGCGTGTGTAATGTGCGGGGGGCGGAGCGCGTGTATAATGTGCAGGGAGCGGAGCCGCTTGTGTAATGTGCGGGGGGAGCCGCGTGTGTAATGTGCAGGGAGCGGAGCCGCTTGTGTAATGTGAGGGGGTGGAGCCTCGTGTGTAATGTGGGGGGGGCGGAGCTGCGTGTAATGTGCGGGGGCGGAGCCTCGTGTGTAATGTGCGGGGGCAGAGCCTCGTGTGTAATGTGCGGAGGTGGAGCTGTCCGGTTTCTATAGTTGCATGGTGGTTACAGCTGCAGTAGACTCTTGCGTCCATCATTTTCACCCCATGAACTCACTTGTTGATATAGAAGCTAAACCCCCGTGGGGCAGAGACAGTAAGAGCCACATTAGGGGAAAAAATCCCTTCCTGACTCCACATGGATGGTCTCAATGCCCCCCTGGAAGGAAAAATAGATATGGTGAGTACAGACATTTCCATGGATTCTGTCATTACCTGAATGTGCTCAATCAGCAGAATATCTATATATTGAAACAGAATATTAGGAATGTATTAATGGGCCTGAATCATTTTGAGCAACACCGGAGACACACATACGGTAAAGTTTGGTTATTTTTGGATTGATAGCAGTGTCCTCTTTTTCTTTAGCTGATTACATGGAAATATGACCTGTCATGCATTAAATGCACTTCACACAGACATTTCAGGTTGTAAAACCAACTGGCCTAGATGTCCTCAAACTTATATACCTATATATATATATAGTGCCTACAAGAAGTATTCAACCCCCTGCAGATTTAGCAGGTTTACACATTCGGAATTAACTTGGCATTGTGACATTTGGACTGTAGATCAGCCTGGAAGTGTGAAATGCAGCAAAAAATAATGTTATTTCTTTTATTTTATTTTTTTTTTTAAATTGAGAAAAGTTTATTCAGAGGGTCATTTATTATTCAACCCCTCAATCCACCAGAATTCTGTTTGGTTCCCCTAAAGTATTAAGAAGTATTTCAGGCACAAAGAACAATGAGCTTCACATGTTTGGATTAATTATCTCTTTTTCCAGCCTTTTCTGACTAATTAAGACCCTCCCCAAATTTGTGAACAGCACTCATACATGGTCAACATGGGAAAGACAAAGGAGCATTCCAAGGCCATCAGAGACAAGATCGTGGAGGGTCACAAGGCTGGCAAGGGGTACAAAACCCTTACCAAGGAGTTGGGCCTACCTGTCTCCACTGTTGGGAGCATCATCCGGAAGTGGAAGGCTTATGGAACTACTGTTAGCCTTCCACGGCCTGGACAGCCTTTGAAAGTTTCCTCCCGTGCCGAGGCCAGGCTTGTCCGAAGAGTCAAGGCTAACCCAAGGACAACAAGGAAGGAGCTCCAGAAGATCTCATGGCAGTGGGGACATTGGTTTCAGTCAATACCATAAGTAACGTACTCCACCGCAATGGTCTCCGTTCCAGACGAGCCCGTAAGGTACCTTTACTTTCAAAGCGTCATGTCAAGGCTCGTCTACAGTTTGCTCATGATCACTTGGAGGACTCTGAGACAGACTGGTTCAAGGTTCTCTGGTCTGATGAGACCAAGATCGAGATCTTTGGTGCCAACCACACACGTGACGTTTGGAGACTGGATGGCACTGCATACGACCCCAAGAATACCATCCCTACAGTCAAGCACGGTGGTGGCAGCATCATGCTGTGGGGCTGTTTCTCAGCCAAGGGGCCTGGCCATCTGGTCCGCATCCATGGGAAGATGGATAGCATGGCCTACCTGGAGATTTTGGCCAAGAACCTCCGCTCCTCCATCAAGGATCTTAAGATGGGTCGTCATTTCATCTTCCAACAAGACAACGACCCAAAGCACACAGCCAAGAAAACCAAGGCCTGGTTCAAGAGGGAAAAAATCAAGGTGTTGCAGTGACCTAGTCAGTCTCCTGACCTTAACCCAATTGAAAACTTGTGGAAGGAGCTCAAGATTAAAGTCCACTTGAGACACCCAAAGAACCTAGATAACTTGGAGAAGATCTGCATGGAGGAGTGGGCCAAGATAACTCCAGAGACCTGTGCCGGCCTGATCAGGTCTTATAAAAGACGATTATTAGCTGTAATTGCAAACAAGGGTTATTCCACAAAATATTAAACCTAGGGGTTGAATAATAATTGACCCACACTTTTATGTTAAAAATTTATTAAAATTTAACTGAGCAACATAACTTGTTGGTTTGTAAGATTTATGCATCTGTTAATAAATCCTGCTCTTGTTTGAAGTTTGCAGGCTCTAACTTATTTGCATCTTATCAAACTGGCTAAATCTGCAGGGGGTTGAAGACTACTTGTAGGCACTGTATATATATATATATATACACAATGGTAGGCCAATATATGTCTGCGATAGTTGTTTAATGGTTTGTTTGAAAGTATGCATAGACTCAATGTTTTTTAATGGAGTGTATTCTGGACACATGAGAACATATGGCAATGCATGTTGTTGTGTCCTTATTTTTATTGATTTAGTCATTTTCTTAACCCTTTCACGACCGGCCGATTTTTCGCTTTCCGTTTTTTTTTTTCGCCATTCTTTTTCTGAGAGACGTAACTTTTTTATTTTTCAGTCAATATGGTCATGTGAGGGCTCATTTTTTGCGGAACGAGCTGTACTTTTAAATGAAACCATCAGTTTTACCATATTGTGTACTAGAAAATGGCAAAAAAAATCCAAATGCTGAAAAATTGCAAAAAAAGTGCGATAGCACTATGGTTTTTGAGATATTTTATTCACTGTGTTCACTATATGGTAAAACTGATGTGTGGGTGTGATGCCTCAGATCAGTGTGAGTTCGTAGACACCAAACATGTATAGGTTTACTTTTATATAAGGGGTTAAAAAAAAATCGGAAGTTTGTCCGAAAAAAGTGGCGCACGTTTTACGCCATATTCCGTGACCCGTAGCGTTCTCATTTTTCGGGATCTTAGGCTCAATGACGGCTTATTTTTTGCGTCTCGAGCTGACGTTTTTAACGGTACCATTTTTGCGCAGATGCTACGTTTTGATCGCCTCTTATTGCATTTTGCGCAAAAGTTGTGGCGACAAAAAAACGTCGTTTTGGCGTTTGGAATTTTTTTGCCGCTACGCCGTTTACTGATCAGATTAATTGATTTTATATTTTGATAGATCGGGCGTTTCTGAACGCGGCGATACCAAATATGTGTATATTTTTTATTTTTTTAACCCTTTAATTTTCAATGGGGCGAATGGGGGGTGATTTGAACTTTTAGGTTTTTTTGTTTTTTTTTAATTTTTTAAAACTTATTTTTTTACTTTTTTTTTTTATTTTACTAGTCCCCCTAGGGGGCTATTGCGATCAGCATTCCGATCGCTCTGCAGTATCTGCTGATCACAGCTGGAAGGCTGTAAACAGCAGATACGCTGTCTTTCTCTTTTGCTGTGCCCCGGGCACAACGAAAGTGAAACCAATTCATGTGTAGTACAGGAGTCATCACATGACCCTGTGCTACCATGACAACTATCGGGAGTCACGTGATCGCGTCACGTGACTTCCGGTTTCGGCGGTAAGTAAAACTTTACCGCGATCGCGCTTATAATGGCGCTGTCATGTATTGACAGCGCCATATAAGGGGTTAATCGGCACGAGCAGATAACGATTCTGCTCGTGCCTAGCAGGCACACATCTCAGCTGTGAAAATCAGCTGAGATGTGTGCCGATCGCAGCATGATGCTGCCGGCAGACCGCGGGCAGTAAGATTATGTCATTTAGGACGTAATTTTACGGCCCGCGGTCGTTAAGGGGTTAAACATACATAAACCGTGATATTGAAATGTATCTGTTTATAACAAACAGGGGTCTGTTGGTTGCTCATGTGTTTAGAATTACAAATTATGCTTGACATGTGATTTTGTGGGTAAACTTTTTTTTTTTGGATAAAAATTATTCACAATTTGCTGGAATGTTATTGAGGTTTTTTTTTTTTAATTTAAATAAATATTTTAAAAAAAATTATCGTTTTGCTGTTTTCTTACAGTGGATTTGGTGAAACGGCGTTGGCGGTCAGCAAGAGACCAATTCCACAGAGAGTTTAACCCTGTGGCTACCTCTGCTGCTGCTACTAAGAAGAAATATATTCACTACGATAGACTCAGCTGCCTTATGCCAATTATGGAGGTACCAAAGTAAGTTTGAATGAAGTAATTTTATGGATGTTGTAATTATTATTGCATTATTCCTTAATATTGTCATCTACTCAAACAGTTCCGAGGATAATCTTGAGGACAGTGAGGAGGCGCAGTCCGCAGTGTTATCAGCTACAGCTACCTAAGCATCCGAGATGGAGCCAACCTCCTATCAACAACCCACATCCCAGAACACCATCCAGCCAGAAGCAGACGAGGTGTCATCAGATTTGGGTTTGGGAACAAGCAGGGGTGGAATTCAAATTTTTAACAACAGGTTCTCTGTAAACCCCGCCCAGTTGAAAACCACACCCATTCTGTAACCACACCCATTTTGTTAGCCACACCCATTTTCACGCACTTTCCTCAACCAAAAAATACGAGTTATTTAAAGTATAATCTCTTTCCTCTTCTTCCCCTCCTCTACAGTCACTCTCCTGTCCAGCACCAGTTGTTCCAGTCACTGTCACTCTTATTGTATTAAACGGTTTTTATACAATTTTTAAAAATTATTACTAAAGGAGCCCTGCTAAAATTGGAACGGACGACCTTCCCCATACAGATCTCATTCCATGTGGCTCCTTTCCCCCTGCAGATCCCATCCCATTATGGCTTCTTTTCCCAGCAGATCTTATCCCAAGTGCTCCTTTTCCCATATAGCTCCCATCTATGCAGCTTCCTCTCCCCATATAGCTCCCATCTATGCAGACTCTCTCCCCATATTGCTCACATCTATGCAGCCCCTCTCCCCATATAGCTGCCCTCTTATGCAGCTCCTCTCCCCATATAGCTGCCATCTTTTGCAGCCCCTCTCCCCATATTGCTCCCATCTATGCAGCCCCTCTCCCCATATAGCTGCCCTCTTTTGCGGCTCCTCTCCCCATATAGCTTCCCTCTTATGCAGCTCCTCTCCCCATATAGCTGCCATCTTTTGCAGCCCCTCTCCCCATATTGCTCCCATCTATGCAGCCCCTCTCCCCATATAGCTGCCATCTTTTGCGGCCTCCTCTCCCCATATAGCTGCCCTCTTTGCGGCCCCTCTCCCCATATAGCTGCCCTCTTTTGTGGCCCCTCTCCCCATATAGCTGCCCTCTTTTGCGGCCCCTCTCACCATACAGCTGCCCTCTTTTGCGGCCCCTCTCCCCATATAGCTGCCCACTTTTGCGGCCCCTCTCCCCATATAGCTGCCCTCTTTTGCGGCCTCTCTCCCCATATAGCTGCCCTCTTTTGCGGCCCCTCTCCCCATATAGCTGCCCTCTTTTGCGGCCTCTCTCCCCATATAGCTGCCCTCTTTTGCGGCCCCTCTCCCCATATAGCTGCCCTCTTATGCAGCCCCTCTCCCTGTATCTTCGGCTCTATAAGCGCTTACCTGCTCCAAGCACCGGGGCCTCTCCTGTGTCTCCCGTCCTCCTCGGCTCTCTCAGCACACACTGACGCTGACAGACGGCAGTAGGAGGAGCTCCCTCCTCACACTGCCGTGACCTCTGTAGCGTCAGCGCGTCACTGCACGCCGGGTCAGGGAGCCGACAGGCTCCACTGAACCAGGAAGTGCGGTGCAGAGGTACGGGGATTCATTTGTGTTAGTGTCTTAAAGAGACACTAACACAAATGAATACAGGGAACCGGATCGCTGCAGCTGTTTCTTGCCGGTTCTGGGAACCGGCTGCTATTTTAACAACCGGTTCTCCAGAACCGGATAGAGCCGGCTGAATCCCACCCCTGGGAACAAGTCAATCCACTATTCCAATCAGAGGCCAGTCTACAGGGCTACAAAGTGGACCTTCACCAGTTATTGGCGAGAGTAGTCCACAAACACATGCAGGCACACAGCCTAGAACAACAACACATAACCTTCGGTCACTAGCACATACATTCCGTGGTCGCAGACATAGGCGTCATGAGGATTTACGTTCCCTGCCAGATATCATTGATACCAGGATTATACACATGATGAATTCACCAATACCAGAGAGTGATGGAGAGAGATTTTGTCGCTCACTCTCTCCCTCTCTTGCATTGGTTGCACCTGATAGGCAGGACAGGTTGAGGGCATCAATAATCACACTGATTTCTGCATCCCAACGTGATCCTGAGCCGATATATGTTTTTGAAGTGATTGAGCAATGGAGAGCTAATCCACGTGGCCCACAAACTAACACCACACAACACACTATGGAAACCCAAACTGATGAACATACATATAATCCTCCACAAAATACTGTAGTGCAACACATATACCGTGGCCATCTTCTTCTTTGCTAACTGAACCACAAAATAGGCCTACAAGTCTACCTCAACAATCAGGTACATTAGTTACACAAATGCCATCACAACAGCCATCTTTTTACCATCAAGGGCCACAACAGACACCTCTGCAAAGCTCAATGATGTATCAAAGTAATGTAAGTAATGTTCATAGACTCCCACAAATGGTCCATCAACCTGCATCATACCATATGCAACATAATCTACAGCAACAGTACTTTCAAAGTCAGCCTTACCCAACCAACTTAACATACACACATCCTCAGCCTGTACCATCTCAACAATATCTACCACCTACACTAGGTCAGCAATCTGTTCCAACAACAACAGCAATGTTTGCGCCAAGCACAACAGTCACAGGAGGAAACACTATTCAGTCACTTACTACAACATCTAGTGTTGTGCAGCCTACATATTCAGTAGTTGATAATGCCATGGAGACTACACAGGAAAGCATCACTAGCCTAGAGGATTTAGTTGACACTTACTATAAACATTTAACAACAACATTGATCAATGTTTACAATGTTCTACATTTTATGTAAAAACTCATAAATGTTGAAGAGTACAAAATCCATATGTAAGGGTTTGTATTTCTTAGCAATGGGTCGGATTTTACTTGTACGTTGCTCTATCACTCCTAAAACATGACCTGCATTGCAAGATGTTGGTTCGCTCTTGACATGAGGTTATGATCATCCAAAAAAACCCTGTGTTCTATAAAATTATGCACGCACATAACCAACTACATTTACATTCATACACCTTTATCTATTAAAAAAACCCCAGGCAATATGCAGGATCTGCTTATGTTCTGGTCCCTGACTTGTATTCCCATAGTGTGAAACAAATTATGTTTGCGTGACATTATGGCATAATACAGTATGGTGTGTTGTGGGATAATGTCTCAGAAACAAATATTAACATATGTTAAAAATACAAGGTGTTTTGCAAAAGGAAACATGCATACATAGTTAACTAAAACATAAAATTAGATTTTAATCATTACAACTGTGGAACAACAAGTTTATTACTGTACAAATCTTGGAGTAACAATCCACAAATACATATATAGTTTTTCAACACAAACAAAATAACAATCCTAAACGTTTGTGGTTAACATATCTAAGCCATATTACAAATTAAAATATATATTTATCTATGTATGGTCATTTTCCCTTTTGCAATACATATGTGTTTGTGAATATGTAACCTACTGTTATTAGTACTTTGATATCTTATAATTATACGTTACTATGCAGATATACTAAAATAATCTTTAAACTGATTCCTAACTTGTAGACCAGATGTGGTCAAATTGGTTCTTACACTTCCATTACCTACTAATGGGGCATTAAGACCTGGCAAATCGTCGAAATCATCGTCATTGTGTGACGCCCTGGACTAGCCAGGTAGTCACAGGTAGGCCCTTACACAAACACCCATCCCCTAAAAAGGTGTCATCAGCCAACCTTAAAACCCTAGTCACCTTCCTCAGGATTTGATGGACACATCAGGGGGCGTGCCCAGGCAGTTGGACACGCCCACCGAGGAGTTCACAGGTCCTGAGGCAGGAAAAACAAACAGTTCAGTTTTTGACAGTGAAGTGGTGAAGTTCAAGTGCAGAGGCAGACCTGTGCCCAGGTCTGCCACAGTCTAACACCAGGTGTCTGGGTCGGAGCCCAGTCACCTCTGGCTAGGAGGCAGACGGTGGCCTCAGCCTGCAGAAGCCGGGAAGATGGCTCGGTAGAACCATAAGGGACCGGGGCAGGGTAGTGGCCCGCCGCTACCGAACCGGGGAACCGACTGGAAACCGGAGCACAAAGGGGGGTACTCAGACCCTGAAACGTGGTCCCGAAACTACCGGACCCCGTTATTTAACTGATTGAGGTCTGGACTTTAGCTCCTTTCCCACCCAAGTCCCGACTGAAGACAACAGCCCACCGAGGGGGATAAAAAGCCATGGGCTCTCCCGACACACACAACGCCGGGGAGCGGGCTCCCGTTGCTGAAGCACGGGCTGTCCACAGCTACACAGAAGGTGCAGGACTCCTGTGCATCTGTAATAGTGAGTACGACTGTGCCCTCGGGCCACGCATTGCCCTGCATCGCCAAGCACCGACACACCACACCAATCCGGGTCCCGGGGCCATCACCCCTACCCACGGAGGGGTTAATACCTTTGCTGCGCAACACCTCCCCTGGGTGCCTAGTGAACAGCAGCGGTGGTGTCCACATTCACCACAACCTGTGGGTGGCATCACAAACTCAAACCAAAAACCACGGCCTCGGTCGTAACCCTAACCCCCTCAAAGCGCCAGTCCCTTCCAGAGCGAAGTGACACCTGGTCCGGAGGCGCTCGAGCAACCCACAAACGAGCCCGGATCCGAGTGGTTCGGCTGCAGTCGAGTGCGGGGCGGTACAATTGCTTTCATTCAATCTACAGTAATTATGTAAAATTACTGTAGCTTTAATGACAGCCTTGACGGTGGTTGGTTGGAGCTGGATGGTGGTTTGATAAATGCGCCATCTTGAAGCCAAAATGCCAAAGGCTCGTTCAACATAGCAACGTGCTCTGGCCAAGGTGCTATTAAATTGGGCTTTTGATCTGTCTAGTCCACATCTTGGATATGGACGCATCAACTGCCTAGACAAGGCAAACCCCTGATCTGCAACCATGACAAATTAAGTATTTGGTCCATTTGTACCAGGTAGAGGCCTTGGTGCTGGCAAATATAGATTGTCTGACATTAATCGACGTGATAAGCGTGAACTTCTGAAAATTCGTGCATCTGAGGCCCTGCCATAGGCCCCAATATCCACAAAAAGAAAACAGTAATTAGTGTCAACCAAAGCAAGAATTACTACAGAAAAAAACTTGTGAAAATTAAAATGTCTAGAAGCAGAGTTAGGTGGTTTCTTCACTCTAATATGTTTACCATCTATGGCGCCACTACAAGTAGGAAACCTTGTTTTCTCAAAAAAATCTTCTGAAATGTGCATCCAATCCTGTGATGTCGGCTGCTGCATGACATGATGCTTAAGGGTCTCCCATAGCACAGTGCAGGTATGCAGGATTATCAGGCCAATGGTCGATCTTCCCAATAAATATTCAAAAGGAGACTGCTGAAGGATTGTCCAGTTGCAAAGAATCTACAAATGAAAGGAAATGATAATGGTATGTGTATTACTTATTTTGAACATGTTTATTACCAAAATGAGAATTACAATGTCAGGATACAAACATTTCTTTATTTTTGATGTATGCATGTAATAAACCAACACAAAGGAAATGCATTATTTTCCATATTGGAAACTTTAACCCCTTCAGCCCCCGGGCACTTTCCGTTTTTGCGTTTTTGTTTTTTGCTCCCCTTCTTCCAAGAGGCGTAACTTTTTTATTTTTCCATCAATCGTGCCATATGAGGGCTTGTTTTTTGCGGGACGAGTTGTACTTTTAAATGAAACCATAAGTTTTACCATATAGTGTACTGGAAAACGGCAAAAAAATTCCAAGTGCGGAAAAATTGCAAAAAAAGTGTGATCGTACAATAGTTTTTGGGATATTTTATTCACTGTGCTCACTATATGGTAAAACTGAGGTATCTATGTGATGCCTCAGGTCGGTGCGAGTTTGTAGACACCAAACATGTATAGGTTTACTTGTTTCTAAGGGGTTAAAAAAAATTCACAAGCTTGTTCAAAAAACGTGGCGCACATTTTGCGCCATTTTCCAAAACCCGTAGCGTTCTCATTTTTCAGGATCTGAGGCTCAGTGATGGCCTATTTTTTGCGTCTCGACCTGACGTTTTTAACGGTACCATATTTACGCAGATGCTACGTTTTGATCGCCTGTTATTGCATTTTGCGCAAAATTTGCGGTGACCAAAAAACGTAATTTTGGCGTTTGGAATTTTTTTGCCGCTACGCCGTTTACTGATCAGATTCATTGATTTTATATTTTGATAGATCGGGCATTTCTGAACGTGGCGATACCAAATATGTGTGTATTTTTTATTTTTTTAACCCTTTAATTTTCAATGGGGTGAAAGGGGGGTGATTTTAACTTTTAGGTTTTTTTATTTTTTTAAATTCTTTAAAACTTTTTTTTTTACTTTTTTTTTTTATTTTACTAGTCCCCCTAGGGGTCTATAGCGATCAGCAATCCGATCGCTCTGCACTATCTGCAGATCTCAGCTACAGAGCTGAGAACTGCAGATTTGCTGCTTCACTTTCAATGTCGGCTGTATTCCGGCATTGAGAGGAAGTGAGTCATGTTAGCTACAGGCGTCATCACATGACCCTGTGCTACCATGGCAACCGCCGAAAGTCACGTGATCATGTCACGTGACTTCCGGTGGGGGCGGGGTAAGTGACTGTCATGGCGGCGCCCATATACATATCGCTGCCAAGATTTTGACAGCGAAATGTAAGGGGTTAATGGCCGCGGGTGGAAGCGATTCCACCCGCGGCTAACAGGCACACATGTCAGCTGTTGATAACAGCTGATATGTGCGCGGATCGCCGCCGCCTACCGGCGGCAGGAGGTGGGTCTTACCGGCACACGATCCATGACGTACCCAGTACGTCATGGGTCGTTAAGGGGTTAATTTTTATGTTAAATAAACAAGTTTGATCAGATCTACATTTTCTTTGATTTTTTTCAGAATATGGCTGAAAGGTATGACTGCTGTAACAAACCATGTCACTACACTGATTTATTTTGTTTTGTTATTTTTTAATTAACCCCTTAACGACCGCGGGCCGTAAAATTACGTCCTAAATGACATAATCTTACTGCCCGCGGTCCTCCGGCGGCAGCATGCCGCGATCGGCACACATCTCAGCTGATTTTCACAGCTGAGATGTGTGCTTGCTAGGCACGAGCAGAATCGTTATCTGCTCGTGCCGATTAACCCCTTATATGGCGCTGTCAATACATGACAGCGCCATTATAAGCGCGATTGCGGTAAGCATTTACTTACCGCCCGAAACCGGAAGTCACGTGACGCGATCACGTGACTCCCGATAGTTGTCATGGTAGCACAGGGTCATGTGATGACTCCTGTACTACACATGACTTGGTTTCACTTTCGCTGTGCCCGGGGCACAGCAAAAGAGAAAGAGAGCGTATCTGCTGTTTACAGCCTTCCAGCTGTGATCAGCAGATACTGCAGAGCGATCGGAATGCTGATCGCAATAGCCCCCTAGGGGGACTAGTAAAATAAAAAAAAAAAGTTAAAAAATAAGTTTTAAAAAATTAAAAAAAAACAAAAAAACCTAAAAGTTCAAATCACCCCCCATTCGCCCCATTGAAAATTAAAGGGTTAAAAAAATAAAAAATATACACACATTTGGTATCGCCGCGTTCAGAAACGCCCGATCTATCAAAATATAAAATCAATTAATCTGATCAGTAAACGGCGTAGTGGCAAAAAAATCCCAAACGCCAAAACGACGTTTTTTTGTCGCCACAACTTTTGCGCAAAATGCAATAAGAGGCGATCAAAACGTAGCATCTGCGCAAAAATGGTACCGTTAAAAACGTCAGCTCGAGACGCAAAAAATAAGCCGTCATTGAGCCTAAGATCCCGAAAAATGAGAACGCTACGGGTCACGGAATATGGCGTAAAACGTGCGCCACTTTTTTCGGACAAACGTCCGATTTTTTTTTAACCCCTTATATAAAAGTAAACCTATACATGTTTGGTGTCTACGAACTCGCACTGACCTGAGGCATCACACCCACACATCAGTTTTACCATATAGTGAACACAGTGAATAAAATATCTCAAAAACCATAGTGCTATCGCACTTTTTTTGCAATTTTTCAGCATTTGGAATTTTTTTGCCATTTTCTAGTACACAATATGGTAAAACTGATGGTTTCATTTAAAAGTACAGCTCGTTCCGCAAAAAATGAGCCCTCACATGACCATATTGACTGAAAAATAAAAAAGTTACGTCTCTCAGAAAAAGAATGGCGAAAAAAAAAAACGGAAAGCGAAAAATCGGCCGGTCGTGAAAGGGTTAAAATGTCAGCTCCAAAAAATAGGATAATGCATTTACATATGGGTCTATACTGAAGGTTTGTAAATTACTCCACATTAAACACCAAGTTTATCAAATATAAATAGGCAATATAACACATACCGTAAAGTCACCAACAAGCGTTCCTCTGGGGAGATGCTGAGACGCATACAGGTGTCCTGATGCTGCAGATGGTGACGCACAAGGCCCAGGATGGTATCAAAGGACGTTATGGTTATACGGCAGTAGGCATGGAATTCTGATGGACATTTTCTCATTTCACCATAAAGAGTGTGAAAATGTCCATGCGATTTCCAAAGCATAACCAGGGGGTGGATCCACATCCTTTTATCCAAAGTTGGGTTGTATAAAAGCATACAGTATGTCACCTAACACCAAATCTCCTAGATATCAACCATAGCAAATACATTGTTGCTTCATTTGATAGAGACATTTTGGAGTCTGTATAATCAGTGAAAGGACCCAGATAAAATGAGTTTAAATAATGTTTAACCCAAAAAAACAATGATGGGAGGTAATTAACCAATTAAACCCAGCAGTATCTCATGATGATGCATTAAGAACGTAATTTGCAATCGAAAACTGATCTATAAAAACGGAAGTCACACGGACACCACACGTATGTATTTAGCACCAACACGGACATCAGACACGTACACACGGCAAGCATACGCCATCACACGGATGTCAAACGTACCGGAGAAACGCCCTTAAAAAACGGAACACAGACCTGAAAAACGGAACGTGAGACACGTACTTTATTTATGCGGAAGTGTGTTCCAGGCCTAAGAAAGAAGCCTTTTGGATTCACGAACTTAATATATTGCACCCAAAAGGGTTGACTAACGCATATAATTTACTCATTTTCATGATTTTTGATTAATTTTAAATTGTCTCTGCCCTTTTCTTTTTTTAATCCAATTCGTTTTATTGAAAACACGGCAGATACAAAATCATGCATGGTAAATGAAGATTACATTTGTCAAGCGCCCGCACATGAGGGCTCCATACATTAGTATACTCCAAGACAATCCGGTTACAATTCCTCTGCCTTAAGGTGGTGTCACACACAGCGACGACGACGACGCTGCTACGTCACCATTTTCTGTCGCTGTGTGTGACATCCAGCAACGAGCTGGCCCCTGCTGTGAGGTCGCCGCTCGTTGCTGAATGTCCAGCTTCATTTTTTGGTCGTCGCTCTCCCGCTGTGTGTGACAGCAAGAGAGCGACGAAATTAAGCGAGCAGGGAGCAGGAGCCGGCATCTGGCAGCCTGCAGTAAGCTGTAACCAGAGTAAACATCGGGTAACCAAGGGAAGACCTTTCCCCGGTTACCCGATATTTACCTTTGTTACCAGCGTCCGCCGCTCTCGCTGACAGTGCCGGCTCACTGCTCTCTGCACACGTAGCTGGAGTACACATCGGGTAATTAACCCGATGTGTACTGTAGCTAGGAGTGCAGGGAGCCAGCGCTAAGCAGTGTGCGCGGCTCCCTGCTCTCTGCACATGTAGCTGCAGTACACATCGGGTAATTAACCCGATGTGTACTGTAGCTAGGAGTGCAGGGAGCCAGCGCTAAGCAGTGTGCGCGGCTCCCTGCTCTCTGCACATGTAGCACAGCGACGTGTGTCGTTATGATCGCTGCTGCGTCTACTGTGTTTGACAGCTAAGCAGCGATCACAACAGCGACTTACAAGGTCGCTGTTGCGTCACAGAAAATTCTGAAGTAACAGCGACGTCGTTGTCGCTGTCGCTATGTGTGAACCCAGCTTTACACTTTAACCACACAACAACATGGGGAGGGAGGAGGGGGGAGGAAAGATGGGGACTTCATTCAAGTAAGTGGGCACAAGTCCAAAGGGGGAGGGGAAGAAGGTAGGGTTGGGGGAGTGGGAGGGGAGGATAGTAAGGGTAGAAGGTTAGATGCCTGCCTGCATTACCAACCCCAGCCCACCAGCCGGGCCCATCAACTCCTCCTAGACCTCTCTTATAGTTTCTGCCCTTTACTGATGATCTAAAGACCACGTCTCACTAAGCAACATCGCTAGCAACATCACTGCTGAGGCACGACTTTTGTGATGTAGCAGCGATGTTGCTAGTGATGTCGCTGTGTGTGACATCCAGCAACAACCTGGCCCCTGCTGTGAGGTCGCCGGTTGTTGCTGAATGTCCTGGTTCATTTTTTAGTTGTTGCTCTCCCGTTGTGAAGCGCACATCGCTGTGTGTGACAGCGGGAGAACAACAACTGAATGTGCAGGCAGCAGGTAGCCGGCTTCTGCGGACGCTGGTAACCACGGTAAACATCGGGTAACCAAGAAGCCCTTCCCTTGGTTACCCGATATTACCTTCATTACCAGCGTCCGCCGCTCTCACGCTGCCAGTGCCGGCTCTCTGCTGCCTGCACACGTAGCAGAGTACACATCGGGTAATTAACCCAATGTGTACTGTGGCTAGGAGTGCATGGAACAGGGAGCCGGCACTGGCAGTGTGAGAGCGGCGGACGCTGGTAACGAAGGTAAATATCGGGTAACCAAGGGAAGGGCTTCTTGGTTACCCGATGTTTACCGTGGTTACCACCATCCGCAGAAGCCAGCTCCCTGCTGCCTGCACACGTAGCAGAGTACACATCGGGTAATTAACCCGATGTGTACTCTGGCTAAGCAGTGTGCGCTGGTAACCAAAGTAAATATCGGGTTGGTTACCCGATATTTATCTTTACCAAGCGCAGCATCACTTCCACGCGTTGCTGCTGGCTGGGGGCTGGTCACTGGTTGCTGGTGAGATCTGCCTGTGTGACAGCTCACCAGCAACGCATGTAGCAACGCTCCAGCGATCCCTGCCAGGTCAGGTTGCTGGTGGGATCGCTGGAGCGTTGCTTAGTGTGACGGTACCTTTACTGTAATAGTATTGTGCCTATTTGAATACTAACGTAAATTCTCTTTCCTTATGGATACATCTGTGATTATACAATTTTCATAAATTAGCCTCTGGATTCTCCTCTGTGTCCACTGGTTTCCATGCCTCACCGGCTGATTCTGGCATAAGAACAGGATTTCACATATAATTCACTGACTAATTCTCGTTTTCCTGTTGTTTGTATGCCCTTCTAGTCCACAACGTGTGCGCCTGCTCACAGCACAAGCCTAGTGTAAACACTCCCCTCCATGAGTGCTTAAGTCTAGATTTGGGGCCACTGCACAAGCGCCTGCTTTTCTCCATGCATTTCTCTGCAGTGCTGTTTAGCCACTCCCACTAACCTTTCATTGGTTGTATTGAACGAGCCTCCTATGACCGGTCATCGCTCTGCCACGTAGACAGAACTGCCCACTCACACCTGATTGGCTTGGACCGGCTTTTTAACCCCGCTGCCTTCCCCAGCCCTCTTGCTAGCATGGCGGTGGATACCGCTGCTTCATAGATTCCATACAGATGGTGCCATCCCACTAGGTAAGCGCAGTAATCAACAATCCCGCTCCATGCTTATCATGAACCTATTAGTAATGACTGCTTCTGTTTGTTTTCCTTAGCGCTTTATAAATACACATACCGCTTACATACCGTGGATACCGCTTTCAATAGAGCCTTATCTCACAGCGCATACCTAATAGGTGAGCAGGGTGGGCTGAGCTTTAGCCTGTTCTCCAGACTTTAACCTATTAGTGACCACTTTGTTTTCTGTATATACTAAACAGCGCTTTGCACATGTTCCCTACTTATGCAATTTCTATGGTTTGAAGGGATAACTCATTTGCTGGGTAGGAGTATTACGTCACAATAGCGCTATTTCTCTATAATGACACCCAAGTCCCTTGCTCCTTCACCCTCACCTGGAAGCTTTATGTTATACTAGCTGTAGTACCGGGGCGTTGCCTGGGATAGTAACGGTCTCTCTGTCTCTCTCCCAGTCTCTGTATGTGTGTCGCTGTCTGTCTGTCTCTTTCCTTGTTTGTCTGTGTCTATGTCTTTTTCTATCTCTCTGTCTGTATTTGTATCAGTCTATCTGTGTCTGTCTCTATCTCTGTGTCTGTCTCTGTGTCTGTCTCTGTGTGTGTATGTCTGTCTCTCTCTACATCTGTCTCTTTGCCCGTCTGTCTCTTTGCCCGTCTGTCTCTTTCCAGGGCTGTCTCTTTCCAGGGCTGTCTCTTTCCAGGGCTGTCTCTTTCCAGGGCTGTCTCTTTGCCCGGCTGTATTTTTGCCCGGCTGTCTGTTTGCCTGGCTGTCTCTTTACCCAGCTATATCTTTCCAGGGCTCTCTCTTTGCCCGTCTGTCTCTTTCCAGGGCTCTCTCTTTCCAGGGCTGTCTCTTTCCTTGTTGGTCCCTTTCGCGGTCTGTCCCTTTCCAGGTCTGTCTCTTTCCAGGTCTGTCTCTTTCCAGGTCGGTCTCTTTCCAGGTCTGTCTCTTTCCAGGTCGGTCTCTTTCCAGGTCTGTCTCTTTCCAGGTCAGTCTCTTTCCAGGTCTGTCTCTTTGACCGTATGACTCTTTTATTTTTTTAAACATATTTTATTTGATGTCAGCAAGCACATATTATCAACAAGAGAACATGTTGTTACATTCCATAAAATGTCTCCGGATCGTACAATGCTTCTGTTACATCATTTTCTTTTTCATTGTCACAACAATTTCATCTCCATAGAATTATCTTAACAATAATTATCTTTAACTTAACAACCTAACCTATTTGTTCCCTTCAGTTGGTCCTTTGGATGCTCCCCATCTTCAGTGTCCCTAGTGTCCCTGCAATGTCTTCAGCGGGCTTTACACACTGCGATATCGCCTGAATTTTGTCGTTGGGGGTCACGGTTTTGGTGACGCACTTCCGCAATCGTTAGCGATATAGCTTTGTGTAACAGCGTTCAGCGATGTAAAATCGTCGCAAAAGCGTGATTTTTCGCTAATCGGGTACACGGGTCCTAATTCCCAAAAATCGTTACTTCAGCAGTAACGAGGTTGTTCCTCGTTCCTGCGGCATCACACATCGCTGCGTGTGACGCCGCAGGAGCGAGGAACGTCTCCCTACCTGCCTCCCGGCCGCTATGCGGAAGGAAGGAGGTGGGCGGGATGTTACGTCCCGCTCATCTCCGCCCCTCCGCTGCGATTGGGCGGCGGTTCAATGACGTCGCTGTGACGCCGCACGGACCGCCCCCTTAGAAAGGAGGCGGTTCGCCGGTCACAGCGACGTCGCCGGACAGGTAAGTATGTGTGACGGCTCTGGGCGATGTTGTGCGGCACGGGCAGCGATATGCCCATGTCGCGCAACAGATGGGGGCGGGTACGCACACTAGCGATATCGGGACCGATATCGCAGTGTGTAAAGTAGCCTTTCCACACAATACCAAGACGTGTGTTCAAATGCTTTAATTAACTGGGTGATTTCAGTCTGTGTGAAGCTTTGCTCAATAAATGTTCTCCACTTTTTGAAGAATCTTTTAGTGGACGTCTCCTTATATTTCTCCGAATCCAGTTTGTCGTACATCATTATTGTTTTTAGGGTATCAACTATTTCTGTATTTCTCGGTGTCTGTCTTATCAGCCAATTCCTAAGTAGGCATTTCTTGACTACAAGCAATACTATGTGTATTACACCTGGAATGTGAGCACTTGCTCTGTCAGTTTCCGTAGGGGCTTCTATACAGTGAAACAAACAGGCCTGAGGGGTGACGGGTAGAACTACTTTCCAAATCCTCAATATGTACGCCACCGCTTCCTTCCATACCCCCCTCACCTGTGGGCATTCCCATATGCAGTGAAACAGTTTTGCTTTATGGAGTCCACATTTAGGGCAATGGTCCAAGAAATGCACTGGTGCGCTGCTATGTGGTATATAAAAGGCGTATGTTGCGTTGTGTACTAGCTTAAATTGCATCTCCCTCCATTGTTCGTTTATCATTACTTTCTTAACAGATTCCAACCCCCTTAGAATTTTATAATAGATGTCCGGATCGCCCAGAGCAGTCTCCCAGGTTTTAAATATTTGCTCTTTCCAGGGGCCCTGTACTTGATCTCTCAATCGTTGGTATATGATCGAAAGGGATTCATGTCCCGCTCCCTGACCAATCAATACATCAAAACTCCCCTTCTTTTCAGCCTTCCCGACCTCTTTTACCACTGATGTGTAATGTGTTGTTATTTGTAAATATTGTAGGTAATGGTGATTTTCCATGTTAAATTTTTCCGATACCTCCGTCCAGCTCAGAACTCTCCCCTCCTCTGTTTTCAGTAAATCACCCAACCTCCGTATCCCCCTCTGCTTCCATCCTTGAAATAATTTATTTTGAGACCCTTGAGTAAAATTTGGATCCTCCCACAACGGGGTAAATTTTGAAAGACAATAAGGGAGTTTATACAGTTTTCTCAGTGCTCTCCAGGCCCCCACCGTGTCCTTTATTAAACAGCTCTGTTTCACGTACGTTGGTATTTTATCTAGGTTCATATGTAATACCGCTACCAAGTTAAAAGGGCTTGTTAGCTCCCTCTCCAGCTGAACGTTAGAAAAGAAGGTTGTCCCATTGATCCAGTCTTTTATATGTCTGGCAAGTGCCGCTACGTTGTACAATCTAATCATGGGCATTTGTACCCCTCCGTCTTTTTTCTGTAGACACAGCTTTGAGTAGGATACTCTTGGTCTCTTTCCCTGCCATAAAAAATTTACAAACGCTTTTTGCAACTTGTTGATATCGGTGTGTTTCAGCAGTAAGGGAATAGTTTGTAGAGGATAGAGCAAGCGGGAGAAGCTGATCATCTTTATCAGATGTGCTCTGCCAAACAGGGACAGGGAAAGATTTTTCCACCTCTCTAGCTCTTTAGTTATTTTTTTCAATTAGGTGTGGATAGTTAAGTCTATATAATGACATTGAGTCTCTGCCTATTTTAATTCCTAAATAAGTCATGTAATAGGGGGCTATGGCTACTTCTATTCCCTCACCTTGCCTATTTCCCAGGGGTGTCAAATATAGAATCTGACTTTTACTGATATTTATCCTGTAGCCTGAAAAGGAGCCAAAGTCCGTCAGTTTGTCTATTACCTTCTTCAGATGATTGTCTGGGTCTGACATAAATAAAAGCATATCGTCTGCAAAGCAGGTTAGTTTTATCTCACTATTCCCCGTATTCCCCACCTTGATTCCTGAGAAATCTTCTGATTTTATTAAGTATTGGGCTAGTGGTTCAAGGGCCAAGTCAAACAGAAGAGGGGACAGGGGGCACCCCTGCCTAGTTCCCTTCTGTAGCTGAAAAGATTTTGACAGAAAGCCCATTGTGGAAATTCTAGCTTCAGGCGTAGCGTAAAGTGCCTCCATATAGTTCCGAAAAGTACCCATTATGCCAAATTTATCTAATACTAGCCCTAACCAATGCCAATTTACATTGTCAAAGGCCTTTTCCGCGTCTAAGGTCAATAACGCAGAGTTCCCCTTTATCAGGCCCGGTCTTTTTGTTCCATCTAGTACCGCCAACACTGTGCAAATGTTGAATACTGCTGACCTATTTTTAACGAACCCCACTTGATGTGGTCCTACTATCGATGGGAGGATCAATGCTAGCCGGTCTGCCAGGATTTTAGAGACTATTTTAATGTCTTGATTTATCAGCGATATGGGCCTGTATGATGAAGGGTCCGAGGGGTCTTTTCCTTGTTTGTATATTACCTTTATATACGCCATATGGCCAGACTGTAGTAGAATTTTATTTTGGAGAGTGTAGTTGAAAACTTTTACTAAAGTGGGCATAACATCTTCCTGTAGTATTTTATAAAATTCCCCCGTCATTCCATCGGGGCCTGGGGCCTTGTTATTTTTAAGGTTTTTCACAACTGTTCTCACTTCCTCCTCATTTATTGGGGCATTTAACATTTCCCTGTCCGATTCCGTAATTGTGGGTAATGACAGATTGTTTAGGAAGTTGCCTCCTTCTGTGTCATTTGCTGGCCCTTGTTCATATAGTTTTTTGTAGAATTCTCCAAATATGTCATTGACTTTCTTTGGGTCATTGTGACTAGCCCCAGATGGGTCCCTCAAATGAGTTATGGATGTTAAAGGAGTTATTCCCTTTGCCATTCGTGCCAGAAGCGAACCTGCCTTGTTCCCGAATCTAAAATAATGTGATGCAATTCTCTGGCCCCTCATCCTCTCTGCCCTGTCCACCCACAAGTCAAATTCTGCTTTCTCTTTTATCCACTTGTTCCTATTACCAATAGATGGATTATTAATGTAGGTTGTGTATGCTTCTCTGGGCCTTCTGCTGGCTTCAGTGTATGCTTTAGTTGTTTTGTTTCGCAATGCTTTCACATATCCCATTATTCTTCCCCTTAGTACTGCCTTAGCTGCGTCCCAGTATAAATGGGAGTTCTCCTCATGCGCCTTATTATCCCATGTATATTCCTGCCACCACATTTTCACCAGTTTTTGGAAGTTCTCGTCTTGGGCTAAGTGTGAAGGGAATCTCCACAGTATGTCTGTTCCCTTGGGGTAGGTTTCTTCTAAGTCTAGGAGTAATGGGGCGTGATCTGATATCACCAGATCGTGTATGTCGATCCTCCTCATTTTGTTGAGTAGACCCGGTGTTAGTAGAAAATAATCTATTCTGGACCATGTGCTATGGACGCGGGAGAAATGAGTGTACTCTCGGTCTGCCGGGTGTGAGTTTCGCCAAGCATCTATTACGCTAGTATGTTCCGTGAATAGATTCAGCACCCTGTCATGTGTCCTGGCTACCATGCGTTTGTGTCTTGTGCCCGACCTATCTTCTCTGAAGTTCATTACCGTATTAAGATCCCCACCTATTATTATGTTCCTCTCAGGGTCCTCCAAAACCTGCCTCTCCAACTCCTGGAAGAAAATCTTATTACTCTCATTTGGTGCATATACATTATAGATTTTGAGTCGTCCACATGGGGTATCAAGCAAAGCTTTTTGTATTCTCCCATCTCCATCATTTTCCTGTGTTATTACCTTACAATTTGCCTGCTTATGGAGTAGTATTAACACACCTGCTTTATTATTTTGGGCTGAGGATCCCATCACTTCTCCCACCCACATTTTGCACATTCTGGTGAAATCCTGATTTTTCAAATGGGTCTCATGACTCTTTTTCCGGCTGTCGCTTTGCCCGGCTGTCTCTTTCCAGGGCTGTCTCTTTCCAGGTCTGTATCTTTCCAGGTTTGTCTCTTTGGCCGTCTGTCTCTTTTCCCAGCTGTCTCTTTCCAGGGCTGTCTCTTTCCAGGGCTGTCTCTTTCCAGGGCTGTCTTTTTCCTTGTCTGTCCCTTTCCTTGTCTGTCCCTTTCCCAGTCTGTCTCTTTCCAGGTCGGTCTCTTTGCCCGTCTGTCTCTTTGCCCATCTGTCTTTGCCCGTCTTTCTCTTTCCAGGGCTGTCTCTTTCCAGGTCTGTCTCTTTCCAGGTCTGTCCCTTTCCAGGTCTGTCTCTTTGACCGTATGACTCTTTTTCCAGCTGTCTCTTTGCCCGGCTGTCTCTTTCCAGGGCTGTCTCTTAACAGGTTTGTCTCTTTAGCCATCTGTCTCTTTGCCCGTCTGTCTCTTTCCTTGTCTGTCTATTTCCAGGGCTGTCTATTTCCAGGGCTGTCTCTTTCCAGGGCTGTCTCTTTCCAGGGCTGTCTCTTTTCCGCTATGTCTCTTTCCAGGTCGGTCTTTTTGCCCATCTGTCTCTTTGCCCGTCTGTGTCTTTCCAGGGCTGTCTCTTTCCGGGTCTGTCTTTTTCCAGGTCTGTCTCTTTGCCCGGTCTGTCTCTTTGCCCTTCTGTCTCTTTGCTCGTCTGTCTCTTTCAGGGCTGTCTCTTTCCTCATTTGTCTCTTTCCAGGTTTGTCTCTTTGGCCGGCTGTCTCTTTCCAGGGCTGTCTCTTTCCAGGACTGTCTCTTTCCAGGGCTCTTTGCCCGGCTGTCTCTTTCCAGGGCTGTCTATTTGCCCGTCTGTCTCTGTCTGTGTGTCTCTGTCTCTCTCTATCCATCTCACCACTGACATCATATTACTTCAGGCATAAACTTCTTATGCTAACAGTTTATTTTGTTCCTATAGCAACCACTGACAGCTGCTATTAATGACCTTTAGCTCCCACCTCCATTCAGTGAAATGGAGACATGTTTTTTTTTAGTGTAACTGTAAAGCACGGGGTTAAATTTTCCTGTCAAAACATAGTCTATGACGTTCCCTGGGTCACATGGGGCATCTATGCAAAATTTCGTAATTGTAAATGCGACGGTGCGAATTCCTTTAGCGGACATACACACACACACACACACACACACACACACACTGAGCTTTATATATTAGATGACACTACCACTTTCGCGTACATCATTTTATCTCTTTCTTGGTCTATTCTTTTTGATCTTTTTTTTGCCCTCCCTTTTTTTCCTTATTCATTGCATACATTTTTCAAGATGAAACCATATGTGCTATGAACTATTTTATATGTAATTGTATAATATTTGTCTACTTTATTTTCAGTCATTGGCAAAGGTCATGTTCTGGGCCGAAACGTTTGTCGGGCTTCACAGTGAACAGCATGTTGTCGCTCTGCTGGGCAGGTACAGTGCACCGGAGTCCCCGCCCCCTCCCTGCACCCTCCTTCCCCCACTTCCTATGCACTGCTATCTGTATATGCCCTGTATGTGCTGGAAAAAAGGCTTGCCCTCTCTGTCTAGGACACCATCAGCGCTGTTTGCCCGACGGTGTCCTCAGCTCATTATCTTGTATGGTGTCCGGGGAACTGTGACCCCCCCTCCCCCGTGCTCTGTCTCTGTGATGAATGCAGCCTCCCGTGCTCCTGGTTTCTGAATAGTTAGGAGCAGAGAGCAGGAGCGTCACCTGACACCAGGTAAGCAGCACTGAGCTCTGCATTGCTCGGCTGTAAGGACGCTGCAATCATCACAGCATGGAGGAGAAGATACAGCATAAGTGAGAAGAGAGAACGAGCATGAGTGACAGTGCATGGGGAGCAGAGAACAGAGTGCACAGCTGACAGTGCGAGGGGGACAGAAAACAGAGTGCACGGGTGACAGTGCGGGGGGGGGGCAGAGAACAGAGTGCACGGGTGACAGTGCGGGGGGAGGCCAGAGGAAATAAAAGCACGGCTGACAGTGCGGGAGGGCAAAGAACAGAGTGAACGGGTGACAGTGCAGTGTGGGAGGGCAGAGAACAGAGTGTATGGCTGACATTGTGGGGGGTCAGATAACAGAGTCCACAGCTGACTCTGCAAGCGGGCAGAGAACAGAATGCACGGCTGACAGTGCGGTGGGGGAGAGGCAGAGAACAGAGTGAACGGGTGACAGTGCGGGGGCAGAGAACAGAGTGCACAGCTGACAGTGCAGTGTGGGGGGCAGAGAACAGAGTGCACAGCAGACAGTGCGGGGGGAGGCCAAAGAACAAAATGCACGGCTGACAGTGCGGGGGGGGGGGGGGCAAAGAACAGAGTGAACGGGTGACAGTGCAGTGTGGGGGGGCAGAGAACAGAGTGTATGGCTAACAGTGTGGGGGGGCCAGAGAACAGAGTGCACAGCTGACAGTGCGGGGAGGGGGCAGAGAACAGAGTGCATGGCTGACAGTGCAGGGGGGGAGACAAGAGTACATGGGAGACAGCGGGGGGGGGCAGAGAAGAGAGTGCATGGGTGAGAGACAGGGGAGTGCTGGGGGGGCAGAGGAGATAGCACAGGGGGAGAGGAGAGAGTGCATGAGGGGGGATTATATATTATATAAGTCTAGGTGTATGTGTGTCAGTGTATGTGTGTATGTATCTCCTATAGACTCACATTAGGGGCTATATATAATTTTTATTACATGGTATTCATTTATCTATCAGGTGCTGGGGCAGAATACTGACAGGAATGTGTGTGCAGGGGGCGGGGCTGGACATTGAGGCCGGCCGGTGCCAGCTGTGACTGTGAAGTTCGGCAGTCAAACATGTCATGTTTGGTTGAGCTGCATGTAAACAAAGTGCTGCAGAGAAAAAAGTGAAAAATCAAGAGGAACAAAAGTTAGAAAACGAAAAAAATAAATGTAGGGGTGTTTTATATGACAATACAGCACAGATTAGCTTAAATATTTTTGGGGAGTTTATGTCGGACAACTCCTTTAAATATTAGCCTCCTAATGGCATTTTGCAACATAGGGTTAGTAACCAGTCATCTGTTATAGCTCAGTGTATTGTCACCTCACTTGAGTGATATTATATACTGAATTTTTGATTATAAGACGCACTTTTCCTCCCAAAAATTTGGGAGGAAAAAGATGGGTGCATCTTAAAGGGAACCAACCATCAGGATTTTGGTGTATAAGCTGCAGCCAGTGCAGTACTGGCACTATCATGCACGCTGTGTACATACCATCAGGGGGCAGCTCGGGTGTTTAGGCAGTGAAATCCAACTTTATAAAGTTTGAAATTTCGTGCACTTTTTGATTGACGTGTGCACCTCTCTGTTAATGTCCGGGCGGGTTATGCAGGAGTTCCCCGCCCCCCCACCAGCCTGTTCCTCCCTCTCTCCTGATGTCCGGGCGGGTTATGCACGTGTTCCCCGCCCCCCCCGCGCTGCCTGTTCCTCCCTCCCTCCGGCTGTATGTAAAATGCTAATCTTCAGAAACATGGCGCCGGAGTGGGCCTCTGCGCACAGCGCTTATCTCCGACGCCATGTTTCTGAAGCCCCCGCATTACACAGCTTGGTGTCTGCAGACTGCAGAACAGCTGATCGGAGGACGCGATCAGCTGTAGCTATGATGACATGCCGCCTCAGGACACCGGGCCAGGACAGGAGCTTGCCAGCGACATCGGGGGTCAGGTGAGGTAAGTTCACAATGGACTCACATGACCCCGTGACGGCAGTGCTGCGAGACCCGGTCACGGTAGTGATATCGGGCGGCACTGTCTTCACGGGGTCAGGTCAATGAAATTACTAGCACCTGTGATGTCATTGCCCCAGCAGGCACGCACACATTATACACACACATACACACACTATATATATATATATACACACACACACACACACACACACTGCTGTGTGTGCGCCCCTGCGTTGACCTGGGCTCACCTTCTGAGTTCCAGGTCACTGCAGGAAAGCACTCACAGCTGTGTGTGTGTATAATGTGTGCGCGTGCGCACGCGTGTATAATGTGTGCGCGCGCACGCGTGTATAGTGTGTGTGTATAGTGTATAGTGTGTGTGTGTGTGTGTGTATAGTGTGTGTGTGTGTGTATAGTGTGTGTGTGTGTGTGTATAGTGTGTATAGTGTGTGTGTGTGTGTGTGTATAGTGTGTGTGTATAGTGTGTGTGTGTGTGTGTATAGTGTGTGTGTGTGTATAGTGTGTGTGTGTGTGTGTGTGTATAGTGTGTGTGTGTATAGTGTGTGTGTGTGTGTATAGTGTGTGTGTGTGTATAGTGTGTGTATAGTGTGTGTGTGTATAGTGTGTGTGTGTGTGTATAGTGTGTGTGTGTATAGTGTGTGTGTATAGTGTGTGTGTGTGTATAGTGTGTGTGTGTATAGTGTGTGTATATAATGTGTGTGCGCGCGTGTGTGTATAATGTGTGCGCGCGTATAATATGTGTGCGTGCGCGCGCGCCTCTCTGCTGGGGCAATGACGTCACAGGTGGAAGTGAGGGGCTGCTCTCACAATCAATGGGGGACTTTTAGTTCTGCATTAAAGGGGTGGTTCACCCATTTTTTTTTTTCCCCCAATGATCAGATGATATTGGATCCGGATTGGACGGCGCGGGACCCTAACCCAGGATTACTGCGGAGGGGGGTTTATTTCAATAAAGATGGAGTCACTAATTGTGTTGTGTTTTATTTCTAATAAAAATATTTTTCTGTGTGTTGTGTGTTTTTTTTTTTTTATCATTACTAGAAATTCATGGTGGCCATGACTAATATTGGCGTGACACCATGAATTTCGGGCTTAGGGCTAGCTGATAATATACAGCTAGCCCTAACTCCATTATTACCTAGCTAGCCACCCGGCATCAGGGCAGCTGGAAGAGTTGGATACAGCGCCAGGGGTGGCTGCGGACTGCAATTCGCAGTGGGGGTGCCCAGAAAGCTTGGGCACCCTGCACTGTGGATTCCAATCCCCAGCTGCCTAGTTGTGCCCGGCTGGACACAAAAATTAGGCGAAGCTCACGTCATTTTTTTTATTTATTATTTCATGAAATTCATGAAATTAAAAAAAAAAAAAGGGCTTCTCTATATTTTTGGTTCCCAGCTGGGTAAAAATAGGCAGCTGGGGGTTGGGGGCAGCCCGTACCTGCCTGCTGTACCCGGCTAGCATACAAAAATATGGCGAAGCCCACGTCATTTTTTTTTTCTTTTTTGGCAAAAAACTGCATACAGTCCGGGATGGAGTATGCTGAGCCTTGTAGTTCTGCAGCTGCTGTCTTCTCTCCTGCTTACACTAGTGAATGGAGGATACTGAGGCTTGTAGTTCTGCAGCTGCTGTCTGCTCTCCTGTATACACTAGTGAACGGAGGATGCTGAGCCTTGTAGTTTTGCTCCCCCTGCCTCTCCCTCCAGCATACAGTCCTGGATAGAGCATGCTGAGCCCTGTAGTTCTGCAGCTGTATGCTCTCCTGCATACACTAGTGGAGAAATAAGAACATATTGAAGAAGGAAATTACTTCAGACCTTTTTTATTTTTTTTTTTCTTTCAACAATCTTTCTCTGATAAAAAAAAGCATAAAAACACAGAGCAAAAAACGCACCAAAACCCGGTAAAAACGCGTCTGTTGTTTGCCACGTATGGTTTTTTGACGCAAAAAAACGCACAAAAACACCGCTTAAATAAAACGACGCAGTGTGTGAACTTAGCCAAAATCCACACTGTTACTTGTCATGCATGGGACTACAAGGCTCAGCATCCTCCATCCAGGACTGTATGCAGTTTTTTACCCAAAAAGAAAAAAAAAATGACATGGGCTTCGCCATATTTTTGTATGCTAGCCGGGTACAGCAGGCAGGTACGGGCTGCCCCCAACCCCCAGCTGCCTATTTGTACCCGTCTGGGAACCAAAAATATAGAGAAGCCCTTTTTTTTTTTTATTTCATGAATTTCATGAAATAATTTAAAAAAAAAATGACGTGAGCTTCGCCTAATTTTGGTGTCCAGCCGGGTACAACTAGGCAGCTGGGGATTGGAATCCACAGTGAAGGGTGCCCAAGCTTTCTGGGCACCCCCACTGCGAATTGCAGTCCGCAGCCACCCCAGAAAATGGCGCTTTCATAGAAGCGCCATCTTCTGGCACTGTATCCAACTCTTCCAGCTGCCCTGATGCCAGGTGGCTAGCCGGGTAATAATGGAGTTAGGGCTAGCTGTATATTATCAGCTAGCCCTAAGCCCGAAATTCATGGTGTCACGCCAATATTAGACATGGCCACCATGAATTTCTAGTAATGATAAAAAAAAAAAAAAATACACAACACACAGAAAAATATTTTTATTAGAAATAAAACACAACACAATTAGTGACTCCATCTTTATTGAAATAAACCCCCCTCCGCAGTAATCCTGGGTTAGGGTCCCGCGCCGTCCAATCCGGATCCAATATCATCTGATCATTGGGGGGAAAAAAAAAAATGGGTGAACCACCCCTTTAATGCAGAACTAAAAGTCCCCCATTGATTGTGAGAGCAGCCCCTCACTTCCACCTGTGACGTCATTGCCCCAGCAGAGAGGCACGCGCGCGCACACACACACATATATTATACGCGCACACACACACATTATACACACGCGCGCGCACACACACACACTATACACACACACACTATACACACACTATACACACACTATACACACACACACTATACACACACACACTATACACACACACACACTATACACACACACACACTATACACACACACACACACACTATACACACACACTATACACACACACTATACACATTATACACACATACACACACACTACACACATTATACACGCGTGCGCGCACACACACATTATACACGCGTGCGCGCACACACACATTATACACGCGTGCGCGCACACACACATTATACACGCGTGCGCGCACACACACATTATACACGCGTGCGCGCACACACACGCGTGCGCGCACACACATACACGCGTGCGCGCACACTTACACGCGTGCGCGCGCACACTTACACGCGTGCGCGCGCACACACATTATACACGCGCGTGCGCACACACACATTATACACGCGTGCGCGCGCACACACACATTATACACGCGTGCGCGCGCACACACATTATACACGCGTGCGCGCGCACACACATTATACACGCGTGCGCGCGCACACACATTATACACGCGTGCGCGCGCACACACATTATACACACGCGTGCGCGCGCACACATTATACACACGCGTGCGCGCACACACATTATACACACGCGCATACACACATTATACACACACACAGCTGTGAGTGCTTTCCTGCAGTGACCTGGAACTCAGAAGGTGAGCCCAGGTCAACGCAGGGGCGCACACACAGCAGTGTGTGTGTGTGTGTGTGTGTGTATATATATATATATAGTGTGTGTATGTGTGTGTATAATGTGTGCGTGCCTGCTGGGGCAATGACATCACAGATGCTAGTAATTTCATTCACCTGACCCCGTGAAGACAGTGCCACCCGATATCACTACCGTGACCGGGTCTCGCAGCACTGCCGTCACGGGGTCATGTGAGTCCATTGTGAACTTACCTCACCTGACCCCCGATGTCGCTGGCAAGCTCCTGTCCTGGCCCGGTGTCCTGAGGCGGCATGTCATCATAGCTACAGCTGATCGCGTCCTCCGATCAGCTGTTCTGCAGTCTGCAGACACCAAGCTGTGTAATGCGGGGGCTTCAGAAACATGGCGCCGGAGATAAGCGCTGTGCGCAGAGGCCCACTCCGGCGCCATGTTTCTGAAGATTAGCATTTTACATACAGCCGGAGGGAGGGAGGAACAGGCAGCGCGGGGGGGCGGGGAACACGTGCATAACCCGCCCGGACATCAGGAGAGAGGGAGGAACAGGCTGGTGGGGGGGCGGGGAACTCCTGCATAACCCGCCCGGACATTAACAGAGAGGTGCACACGTCAATCAAAAAGTGCACGAAATTTCAAACTTTATAAAGTTGGATTTCACTGCCTAAACATCCGAGCTGCACCCTGATGGTATGTACACAGCGTGCATGATAGTGCCAGTACTGCACTGGCTGCAGCTTATACACCAAAATCCTGATGGTTGGTTCCCTTTAAAATCCGAATATAGCTTACCGGGGAAAGGGGGGCTTCCTGTGCGGCTCTGTGCGCAAGCGGCCGGGTGCGTGTGGGCGGCAGGTTGCCAGTTGGTGCGTGCAGGTAGCTGGGTACCTGGTGGCGGTGGCCGGCTGCCTCTCTGTGCGGCTGGGTGCCTGGTGCCGGCTGCCACTCTGTGCGGGAAGGCGGACTGCGGTGGCTGTGCTGCAGGTGTCCCAGTCTGTCCACAGTCACGGCTTCAAATTATGGCACAGGGAGTCAGCGCGTGTGCAAATGTAGCTCTTGGATGAGATGGGACCGCGGACAGACTGGGACACTTGCTGCTCAGGCCTGCTCCACTACTAACCCACCGCTGCCACCACTGAACCGCCGCTTCATAGTATCATAGTTTTTAAGGTTGAAGGGAGACTCTAAGTCCATCTAGTTCAACCCGTAGCCTAACATGTTGTTCCAGAGGAAGGCAAAAAAAACCCCAATGTGGCAAACAAGCTCCAATGGGGAAAAAATTTCCTTCCTGACTGCACATCCGGCAATCAGACTAGTTCCCTGGATCAACACCCTGTCATAAAATCTAATATACATAACTGGTAATATTAAATTTTTCAAGAAAGGCATCCAGGCTCTGCTTAAATGTTAGTAGTGAATCACTCATTACAACATCATGCGGCAGAGAGTTCCATAGTCTCACTGCTCGTACAGTAAAGAATCCTCGTCTGTGATTATGATTAAACCTTCTTTCCTCAAGACGTAGCGGATGCCCCCGTGTTCCAGTCGCAGGCCTAGGTGTAAAAAGATCTTTGGAAAGGTCTCTGTACTGTCCCCTCATATATTTATACATTGTGATTAGATCCCCCCCTAAGCCTTCGTTTTTCCAAACTAAATAACCCCAAGTTTAATAACCTGTCTTGGTATTGCAGCCCACCCATTCCTCTAATAATCTTGGTCGCTCTTCTCTGCACCCTCTCCAGTTCAGCTATGTCCTTCTTATATATCGGTGACCAGAATTGTACACAGTATTCTAAGTGCGGTCGCACTAGTGACTTGTACAGAGGTAGAATTATATTTTTTTCATGAACACTTATACCTCTTTTAATACATCCCATTATTTTATTAGCCCTGGCAGCAGCTGCCTGACACTGTCCACTAAAGTTTACCATCCACCCATACACCCAAGTCTTTTTCTGTGTCTGTTTTACCCAGTGTTCTACAATTAAGTACATAATCATAAATGTTATTTCCTCTACCCAAGTGCATGACCTTACATTTATCTACATTAAACTTCAATTGCCACTTCTCAGCCCAATCCTCCAATTTACATAAATCTCCCTGTAATATAAAATTATCCTCCTCTGTATTGATTACCCTGCAGAGTTTAGTATCATCTGCAAATATTGAAATTCTACTCCGCATGCCCCCAACAAGGCCATTTATAAATATGTTGAAAAGAAGCGGGCCCAATACTGACCCCTGTGGTACCCCACTATGAACTGAGACCCAGTCCGAGTACGTACCATTAATAACCACCCTTTGTTTCCTATCACTGAGCCAGTTTTTAACCCACTTACACATATTTTCCCCTATCCCCATTATTCTCATTTTATGTACCAACCTTTTGTGTGGCACCGTATCAAAAGCTTGTGAAAAGTCCATATACACAACATCCACTGCATTTCCCTGGTCCAGGCTTGAACTTACCTCTTCATAGAAGCTGATCAAATTAGTTTGACAGGATCGATCCCTCATAAACCCATGTTGATACTCTGTCATAAAGTTATTTTTCTTGAGATACTCCAGTATAGCATCTCTCAAGAAACCCTCAAGGATTTTACCAACCGTAGAGGTTAAACTTACCGGCCTATAATTTCCCGGCTCAGTTTTTGTCCCCTTTTTGAATATTGGCACCACATTTGCTATGCGCCAGTCCTGCGGTACCGACCCTGTTATTAAGGAATCTGAGAAGATTAAAAATAATGGTCTATCTATCACAGAACTCAATTCCTGTAGTACTCTTCCTCCACCACTGACCTGCCGTCGCTGCCAGCACAGCCTCTGCCTCCTGTGTCCCTGCTCCACCACTGCTGCTGCCCCCCTCCAGTAAGACAGTACCGGAGTATAAGACGGACCCCCTTTTTTTTTTTTAACCTTTTTTTATCTCTACATTTGGGGTGCGTCTTATAATCTGGTGCGTCTTCTAAAACCAAAGACACGGTACATCTCTGGCAAAAATTGAGACATCACTGCAAAATGTTCCTCTTTATATTTTTGAGTAAAATGTAAATTGTTCTTTTATTCTATAAATTACTGACAAATGTCTCCGAATTTCCAAGCAATAAATTTTGTATTTATTTTCTGAAAATGAGAAATGGTGAAAATAACAGAACAATGCATTGCTTTCACATCTCAAATAATGCAAAGAAAACAAGTTCATAATCATTTAGAAACAACAATACTAATAATGTTTTACCTCAGAAAGAATTCAGAAATCAATATTTTGTGGAATAACCATGATTTTTAATCACAGCTTTCATGCGTGTTGGCTGCTTTCCACCAGTCTTTCACACTGCTTTTGGGTGAACTTATGCCACTCCTGGAACAAAAAATGTAATCAGTTCTTCTTTGTTTGATGCCTTGTGACTACCCATCTTCCTCTTGATTACATTTCAGAGGTTTTCAATGGGGTTCAGGTCTGGAAATTGGGCTGGCCATGACAGGGTTTTGATGTGGTGGTCCTTCATCCATATATTAATTTACCCAACTGTGTTGCATGGCGCATTGTCCTGCTGGAAAAAAACAGTCCTCAGAGTTGGGGAACACTGCCTGAGCAGAAGGAAGCAACTGTTTTTCCAGGATAACCTTGTATGCAGCTTGATTCATAAGTCTTTCATAAAGTTTAATCTGCCCAATTCCAGTTTTGCTGAAGCATCCCCAGATCATCACTGATACTCCACGAAATCAAATAGTGGGTGCAAGACACTATGGCTTGTACGCCTCTCCAGGTCTCCATCTAAATATAGACGACCATGTGTTGGGCAAAGCTGAAAATTAGACTCAGAGAAGATTACCTTACTCTAGAAATTGGGCAGATTAATCTTTCTGCCTTCTTATTGTGCATCTTGAAAACAGCCACACTGCTAGTTTTCAGTGAGTCCTGTATTTCAGTTGTGACTTTTTCTGACGACACTTTACCACATACAGAACATAAAAATTGTTTCCACCCTTTGTAAATTCTCTGATATCTTACAAGATCTGATTTCTGGGAAAAACATTTCTCACATTCTGGACATGAGTACGGCTTCTCCCCTGTGTGAGTTCTTAGATGATCAGCAAGAGTTGATTTACTGGCACAGTGGAACCTCGGATTACGAGCATAATTGGTTCCGGGAGTCTGCTCTTAAACCAAGTTACTCTTATATCAAAGCAAATTTTCCCCTAGGAAATAATTGAAGCGCAGACAATGTGCTGTACTGGTTAGCAGAAAGAAAGTACAGTACAGTACTGTATCCACAAATGCAAATTGATAGACATGCTATATACCGTGTTTTTCCAAAAATAAGACCTCCCCTAAAAATAAGCTCTAGCAGGGAATTTCAGCATTTTCAGAGCAAGGCATAAATATAAGCACTCCCCCAAAAATAAGCCCTAGTCGCTTAAAGCCCTAGTTGGATAATGAAGTGTCCGTGCAGCTAAAAAAGTTAAAGAATACTGCAGGAAACCTCATTGTAGTAAGCAGACACCCCGCAATCACACACATCAGATGCTGAGCGGGAGGCCCTACAGTGATTGCACCCCCGCACACATCCGATTTCACGCACACAAACATTGGATCACACACACTCACGACATCCAGCGACACCAATTTCTTCTCGCCGCCAGAATCCTTAGAGGCAGTGCAGTGGAGTGCAAGGACCTGCCGCAATGCTTGCTTACAGGACCAGCGGAGACGTGACTTCCTCCCATCGTTTCCTGCGGCTAGAAGCATCTGTAATGCTGGATGTGATGAATGAGTGTCTGTGTGTGTGCTCTTCAGTGTGTGTATGTGTGATCTGCTGTGTGTGAGTGTGTCGGCCAGAAGCAGGGGAGGATGGCGTGCAGCACCCACCGGAGATCACAGGAGGGCCTGTAAGACAAGCAGATGTGCAGGTCTGGTAAGTATGAGTCTCCTGGGAAGTGGGGGGGGGTCTGCTTTTTTGGGGGGGTAAACTTATCCCCAACCATGTTTCTCAAAGAATAAGACCTCTTCCAAAAATAAGCTCTAGTGCGTTTTTGGGGGGCAAAAAAGTATAAGACAATGTCTTATTTTTGGAAAAACACGGTAGTCTATAATAATAATAATAATAATAATACAAAAGTATATTTATATAGCGCCAACATATTCTGCAGCACTTTACAATCCGGTGGAAGATTGTATAGACAAAAACAAAACAAAATAATACATAATTCAACAGCTACAGTAGGAATGAGGGCCCTGCTCGAAAGCTTACAATCTATGGGGAAAAAGGGGGACACAACAGGTGAAGCACACTTGTAGATCTGGCCGGCCATCGTTATGCTAGTTTATTGGTTACATATAAAGGTGAATGATCTGGTCTTTAGACAGCAACGTTTTTGGTGCCCTTACGTGCTATTGGTTGTACGTAGGATGTGAGGACAAGAATAGGAGAGAGAAGGTTACGAGTAGTATTTGGAAGGTGGGACGGGGTTAGTAAGTTAGTATGATAAGCTTGTCTGAAGAGATATGTTTATAATGTACGCTTAAAAACTTAGGGGTTGGATATTAGTCGCATTCTTTGGGGTAGTGCATTCCAGAAAACTGGCGCGGCATGAGAAAAGTCTTGGAGACGGAGGTGTGAGGTTTATATTATGGAGGATGTGAAGAGTACTTTACACACTGCGAAATCGGTACCGAAATCACTAGCGAGCGTACCCGCCCCCGTCGATAGTGCGACACGGGCAAATCGCTACCCGTGGCGCACAACAACGCTAATAACAGTCACACGGACTTACCTGCCCTGCGACGTCGCTCTGGCCGGCGAACCGCCTCCATTCTAAGGGGGTGGGTCATGCGGCTTCACAGCGACGTCACACGGCAGCCGTCCAATAGAAGTGGAGGGGCGGAGATGAGCGGGACGTAATATCCCTCCCACCTCCTTCCTTCTGCATTGCCGGTGGAGGCAGGTAAGGAGATGTTCGACGCTCCTGCGGTGTCACACATCGCTACGTACGAGACGATTTTTGGTGTTTGGACGCCCTCTCCAAAACCAACGATTTTTGTCTCTTTTGCGATCGTTGTAGGTTGCTCGTACGTGTTACACGCTGCGATGTCGCTAATGGCGCCGGATGTACGTCACAAACACCATGACCCCAACGATAAATTGTTAGCGATATCGCAGCATGTAAAGCCTCCTTTAGTCTAAGATCATTTGCGGAACAAAGGGGGCGGGTAAGATGATAGACAGAGATGAGGGATGAGATATATGATGGTGCAGAGCTGTGGAGAGCTTTGTGAGTGAGGGATATGAGTTTGTATTGTATTCTGTAGCTGATAGGTAGCCAGTGTAGTGACTGGCACAAGGTGGAGGCATTGTTGAAGCGGCCGGACAGGAATATGACCCCGGCTGCTACATTCAAGATGGATTGTAGAGGGGAGAGTTTGGTCCGAGGGAGACCAATCAGTAAAGAGTTGCAGTAATCCAGGCGTGAATGAATAAGAGCGACAGTAAGGGTTTTTGCAGTTTCGAAAGAAATGGTCGGCTTCTGGAGTGGTTTTTGAGATGTAGGTGACATGTGCAAGTGAGTGATTGTATATGGGGAATGAAGGAGAGTTCTGAGTCAAATATGACCCCAAGACAGCGAGCATGCTGCTTGGGAATAATGATTAAATCATCGAAGGTAATTGAGATGTCGGGTGTAGGTTGGTTGGTAGAGGGGAGGAAACACAAGAAACTCAGTTTTAGAGAGATTCAGTTTCAGACAGAAGGAGGACATGCTTTGAGAGACAGCAGACAGACAATCTCTGGTATTTTGTAACAAAGCAGGGGTGATGACTGGAGATGATGTATATAATTGGGTGTCACCAGCATAGAAATGGTATTGGAAACCAAATCTGCTGATGGTTTGTCCAATAGGGGCGGTGTATAGAGAGAAAAGGAGAGGGCCCAAGAGTGAGCCTTGAGGAACCCCAAAGGTGAGGGGGAGAGGAGTGGAGTAAAGGCCGCTTTACACGCTACGACATCGCTAAAGCGATGTCGTTGGGGTCACGGAATTTGTGACGCACATCCGACCGCGTTAGCGATGTCGTTGCGTGTGACACCTATGAGCGATTTTAAATCATCGCAAAACACATTCAAAATCGCTAATCGGTGACATGCCCTCCTATTTCCAATTATCGTTGCTGCTGCAGGTACGATGTTGTTCATTGTTCCTGCGGCAGCACACATCGCTATGTGTGACACCGCAGGAACGAGGAACCTCACCTTACCTGCGGCCGCCGGCAATGAGGAAGGAAGAAGGTGGCCGGGATGTTATGTCCCGCTCATCTCCGCTTTTATTGGGCGGCCGCTTAGTTACGTAGCTGTGACGCCGAACGAACCGCCCCCTTAGAAAGGAGGCGGTTTGCCGGTCACAGCGACGTCGCTAGGCAGGTAAGTAGTGTGACGGGTCCGCGCGATTTTGTGTGCCACCGGCAGCGATTTGCCCGTGACACAAAAACGATGGGGGCGGGTACACACGCTAGCGATCTCGCTAGCGAGATCACAGCGTGTAAAGCGGCCTTAAGAGCCAGGAAAGGAAACCGTGAAGGAGCGATAGGAGGAGAACCAGGCGAGAGCGGTGTCCTTGAGGCTAATAGAGCGGAGCATGGTGAGGAGAAGTTGGTGATCCACAGTGTCAAAAGCAGCTGAGAGATCCAAGAGAAACAATAGGGAATAGAGGCCTTTAGATTTTGCTGTTAATAGATCATTTGAGACTTTGGTGAGGGCCGTTTCGGTGGAGTGTAAAGAGCGGAAACCAGATTGAGAGGGATCAAGAAGTGATTTTTCAGATAAATAGCGGATTAGCCGAGAGTGGACCAAGCATTCCAGGAGCTTAGAGATAAAGGGAAGGTTAGAGACTGGTCTGTAGTTAGCGGCACAGTTCTGATTGAGGAAAGGTTTTTTAAGTAGAGGGGTTATGATGGCATGTTTAAATGATGAAGGAAAGAACCTGATGAAAGAGAGAGGTTAAACATTTTGGTTAGATAGGTAGTGACAACTGGGGAGAGAGCCTGAAGGAGATGTGAGTGAAGAGGGTCACTCGTGCATGTTGTTGGGCGGGAAGAGACAAGGAGACGTGTCACTTCTTCTGCGACAGGCTCGAATATGGATAGTGAGCTTGAGGTGCGGGAAAGGAGCGGATCAAGGCTCTGAGGGGATTTTTCAAAGATTTCTTTGTGGATGTCGTTGATCTTTTGTAAGAAGAAAGTGGCCAGATCATCAGAGCTTAAGTTGGTGACCGGGATCTGTGCTTTAGGGCTCAGGAGGGAGTGGAAGGTTTCAAAGAGTCGTTTAGGATTGTTGGCTAGTGAAGTGATGAGAGTGGTAAAGTATACTTGTTTAGCCAGATGGAGAGCAGAGTTATATTTTTTGAGCATGAACTTATAGCGGATGAAGTCTTCAGCTGAAAAGGATTTTCTCCACAGACGCTCAGCACACCTAGAACAGCGCTGTAGGAAACGTGTTTGAGGCGTGTGCCAGGGCTGCCGCTGCCTGTGTGTTTTTTTTCTGCATGTAGCTGGGGCAGCTTCATCAAGGGCACTCTGCAATGTCTTATTATAATGTCACACTGCAGAGTCTGCACAGGAGAGGGAGGCGATGGGAGCCAAGGATGACTGCAAATTGTTCATTAACAGTTGGGTATTGATGGCACTTAGATTTCTGTATGGGTGATAGGTGGGGGCATCCCGTGTTGGAAGACAGTTTGTGATGGAAAAGGAGAGAAGGTTGTGGTCAGAGAGTGGGAAAGGGAAATTGGTGAAGTCATGAAGAGTGCAGAGGCAGGAGAAAACCAGGTCCAGCGTATTCCCATCCTCATGTGTAGGAGACTTAGTGAGCTGTGAGAGGCCGAATGACGAGGTTAGAGAAAGAAAATGGGTGGCAGATGGGGAGAGTGGGTCGTCAATAGGGATGTTGAAATCCCCCATGATGAGAGTGGGAAGGTCACAGGATAAAAAGTGTGGAAGCCAAGTGGCAAAATGATCAAGGAACTGATGGGAGGAGCCTGAAGGGCGATACACAACTGCCACTCGCAGGAAGAATGGTTTGAAGAGTCTAATGGTGTTGATTTCAAAAGAAGGAAACAAGAGTGAGGGTACTGAGCGGATGACCTGGAAGGCACACTGGGATGAGAGCAGCAGACCAACACGTCCACCTGTGCAAGGGTATACTGTATACTGTACATATGTACAGAAAGTTACCTCCAGAGCGGATCAGAGCATGGTGAAAGGACTGGACCACAAGTGTTTGCAGTGAATATTTGCTTATTGCAAAGCATTGCTCTTAAACAAAGTTACAAATTTTTAAAAAGCTTTGCTTGTCTTGCAATACGCTCTCAAACTCAGTTACTCTAAAACCAAGGTTCCACTGTATAACATTTCCCACATTATAAACATAAAAATGTCTGCTACCTTCTGTGAGTTTTTATATGGTCATCAAGATTTGCTTTCCGAATAAAACATTTCCCACATTCTGAACATGAAAATGGCTTCTCCCCTGTATGAGTTTTTATATGCCTATCAAGGTGTGATTTCTGAAAAAAACATTTCACACATTCTGCACATGAAAATGGCTTTTCCCCCATATGAGTTTTTATATGCAAATCAAGCAGTGATTTCAGAATAAAACATTTCCCACATTCTGAACATGAAAATGGCTTCTCCCCTGTATGAGTTTTTATATGCCTATCAAGGTGGGATTTCCAAAAAAAACATTTCCCACATGCTGGACATGAAAATGGCTTTTCCCCCATATGAGTTTTTATATGCAAATTAAGTTGTGATTTCTGAATAAAACATTTCCCACATTCTGAACATGAAAATGGCTTCTCCCCCGTATGAGTTTTTATATGCAAATCAAGCAGTGATTTCTGAATAAAACATTTCCCACATTCTGAACATGAAAATGGCTTCTCACCTGTATGAGTTTTTATATGCCTAACAAGGTGTGATTTCAGAATAAAACATTTCCCACATTCTGAACATGAAAATGGCTTCTCACCTGTATGAGTTTTTATATGCCTATGAAGGTGTGATTTCAGAATAAAACGTTTCCCACATGCTGGACATGTAAATGGCTTCTCCCCCGTGTGAGTTTTTATATGCAAATCAAGCTGTGATTTCTGAATAAAACATTTCCCACATTCTGAACATAAAAATGGCTTCTCCCCTGTGTGAATTTTTATATGCAGGTCAAGCGTTGATTTCCGAACAAAACATTTCCTACATTCTGAACATGAAAATGGCTTCTCCCCTGTGTGAATTTTTAGATGTTGAATAAGTTTTGATTTCAAAGTAAAACATTTTACACATTCTGGACAAGAAAATGGTTTTCCTTTATGAATTATATTATGTGAAATTAGAGCAGACTTTTGGGTTAAACATTTTCCACATTGACTAGCTTTTAGATGTAAAATAAGCTGTGATTTTTTATTAAAACATATCTCACATTCTGAACAGGAGTACGGCTTATCCCTTGTGTGAGTTTGTTGCTGTTGATGCCCCCTTATGTGGCTTTTATTTTGCTGAACATTCTGAGGTGACTCAGGATATTGTTTAGAAGCATAAGATGACGGATCTTGAATGTGAAGGACTGAGGATTTATCTGGGATAATGACTTGTTCTTCATACTTATTCTGTACAATACCACAATATTCTGTCAAAAGAATAAAACAGATTTTGTAAATTTTAAAAATTGTAGCATTTGAACTTGGTTTTTATTGGTAAATTCAGGCCCCTAACTGCAGTATCGTTGTGCTGCCCAGATTGTGATGGTTTTATTATATTTAAGACAACTCTTCCACAATTCCAAAAAGAAATCACATAGAAAATGAGTTAATAATATTGATTATATACTGAATATCATATCTGGTAACATAAGTAGAGATGAGCGAACCGGTCGCGGTTCGGCTCGAGGTTGGTTCGCCGAACGGACCTCCCGTTCGAGTTCGGTTCGTCGAACGTTCGACGAACCGAACTCGAACTGCATAGGAAACAATGGCAGGCAATCACAAACACAGAAAAACACCTAGAAAACACCCTCAAAGGTGTCCTAAAGGTGACAAACAACTCAAACACATTGGAAAGTGACAAGGACATATACTCATGCGAAAACAAAACAGCTGGACAAGGAAAAAGAGGAGGACACACAGATATAGGCATGGCACGCCCTTCTAAAATCATGTAAAACACCGCAAGGTGACTCCAAGCGGAGTCTCCCTTTTTTCCAAAAATTGGGCCCCACACACACCCACCCCTTCAGTGGTAGCAGTTGTGCCCTAGTTGTACACTTCACAGCTACATTTGCATCAAGCACATTCAAAAATACGCCATTCTTATCCGTCCCCAGGATGACACCGGGGTAGGTAGCAAAGTCTTTCCTGATCCCAGCTCTGTTCATCTTGGCTTCTTTTAAAAACACATCAAGCAAGGGTTACTCCAAGCGGAGTCTCCCTTTTTTTCCAAAAATTGGGCCCCACACACCCACCCATTCAGTGGCAGCAGTTGTGCCCCAGTTGTACACTTCACAGCTAGATTTGCATCAAGCACATTCAAAAATACGCCATTCTTATCCATCCCCAGGATGACACCGGGGTGGGTAGCAAAGTCTTTGCTGACCCATGACTTGTTCATCTTGGCTTCTTTTAAAAACAATGTAAGCAAGGGTTACTCCAAGCGGAGTCTCCCTTTTTTCCAAAAATTGGGCCCCACACACACCCACCCCTTCAGTGGCAGCAGTTGTGCCCTAGTTGTACACTTCACAGCTACATTTGCATCAAGCACATTCAAAAATACGCCATTCTTATCCGTCCCCAGGATGACACCGGGGTAGGTAGCAAAGTCTTTCCTGATCCCAGCTCTGGTCATCTTGGCTTCTTTTAAAAACACATCAAGCAAGGGTTACTCCAAGCGGAGTCTCCCTTTTTTTCCAAAAATTGGGCCCCACACACCCACCCATTCAGTGGCAGCAGTTGTGCCCCAGTTGTACACTTCACAGCTAGATTTGCATCAAGCACATTCAAAAATACGTCATTCTTATCCGTCCCCAGGATGACACCGGGGTAGGTAGCAAAGTCTTTCCTGATCCCAGCTCTGTTCATCTTGGCTTCTTTTAAAAACACAGCAAGCAAGGGTTACTCCAAGCGGAGTCTCCCTTTTTTTCCAAAAATTGGGCCCCACACACCCACCCATTCAGTGGCAGCAGTTGTGCCCCAGTTGTACACTTCACAGCTAGATTTGCATCAAGCACATTCAAAAATACGCCATAATTAACCGTCCCCAGGATGACACCAGGGTAGGTAGCAAAGTCTTTCCTGATCCCAGCTCTGTTCATCTTGGCTTCTTTTAAAAACAATGTAAGCAAGGGTTACTCCAAGCGGAGTCTCCCTTTTTTTCCAAAAATTGGGCCCCACACACCCACCCATTCAGTGGCAGCACTTGTGCCCTAGTTGCAAACAGGATGTTTTGATTTGCATCAAGCACATTCCAAATCAACAAGCATTTACTCTCCCCAGGATGACACAGGGGTAGTAAATTCCTTCTGGATCCATGACTTGTTCATTTTGATGAACGTCAGTCTGTCCACATTGTCACTGGACAGACGCGTGCGCTTATCTGTCAGCACACACCCAGCAGCACTGAATACACGTTCAGAGACAACGCTGGCAGCTGGACACGACAAAATCTCCAAGGCGTAAGTTGCGAGCTCTGGCCATTTTTCTAGGTTTGAAGCCCAAAAGGAGCAAGGCTCCAGTTGCACAGTCATGGCATCGATGTTCATTTGGAGATACTCCTGTATCATCCTCTCCAGCCGTTGACTATGTGTCAGACTTGTTGTCTCTGGTGGCCTTGCAAAAGAGGGTCTAAAAAAATTATGAAAAGATTCCATAAAATTGCTGTTACCGGCACCAGATACGGTCCTACTGGTACGGGTAGACTGTTGAAGATGACGAGACCGTCCCATGTTTGTCAAGTTACAACTGGGAGATTCACTCCCTGCACCTGCACGGTTGTTTGGTGGAAAAGCCGAGCTAAGATCTAGTAACAGCTTCTGCTGATACTCCTGCATACGTGCGTCCCTTTCTATGGCTGGAATTATGTCACAAAATTTGGACTTGTACCGGGGATCTAATAGTGTGGCAATCCAGTAGTCATCATCACTTCTAATTTTGACAATACGACTGTCATGTTGGAGGTAGTGCAACAAAAAGGCACTCATGTGTCTTGCGCAGCCATGCGGACCAAGTCCACGCTGTGTTTGTGGCATAGAGGTGCTACCCGTTCTTTCTTCCTCTGACATTTGACCCCAACCTCTTTCAACTGAAATTTGACCAAGGTCTCCCTCATCCGCTGAGTCTTCCATGTCCATGGACAGTTCGTCCTCCATTTCTTCATGTTCTCCTGCACCTTGCTCAACATTTCGCCTGCTACTATGCGCCCTTGTCGATCCCTGTCCCCCTTGGTCCCATGCCTGCTGCGTTGGTGATGATGAACGTCTGGACCTTGGTGATGTTGTTGTCCCTTGCGCATATGAATCCTCCTGTAGTTCCTCCCCTTCATGTTGTCCCACCCCCTGACTCCGAATAGTGTTTAGCGTGTGCTCCAGCATGTAAATGACTGGAATCGTCATGCTGATAATGGCATTGTCAGCGCTAAACATATTCGTCGCCATGTCGAAACTGTGCAGAAGGGTGCATAGGTCCTTGATCTGAGACCACTCCATCAGGGTGATCTGCCCCACCTCTGCATCTCGTTGGCCCAGGCTATACGTCATGACGTATTGCACCAGGGCTCTGCGGTGCTGCCACAGTCGCTGTAACATGTGGAGAGTTGAATTCCAGCGTGTCGCCACATCGCATTTCAGGCGATGAACCGGCAGGCCGAAAGACTTCTGGAGCGATGCAAGTCGCTCAGCTGCGGCGCTTGAACGGCGGAAGTGAGCAGACAGTTTTCGTGCCCTGTTCAGAAGGCCATCTAGGCCGGGATAGTGTGTTAAAAATTGCTGCACGACAAGGTTCAACACGTGAGCCATACAAGGTACGTGTGTCACCTTGCCCAGGCGAAGGGCCGCACCCAGGTTTGCAGCATTGTCGCACACGGCCTTACCAGGCTGCAGGTTGAGTGGAGACAACCATTTATTAAACTCGGACCGCAGAGCTGACCACAACTCCTCAGCTGTGTGACTCTTATTACCAAGACATGTCAAGCTAAAGACCGCCTGATGCCGTTGCGCTCTGCTGCCAGCATAGTAATGAGGGGTGCGTGATTCCTTCTGCGCAGTGAGAACGCTGGTGGCCTGACCAGGCAGGCTTGGGGCGGAGGTGGAGGACCCAGATGAGGTGGAGGATGCAGAAGCAGTGGCGGAACTTGGACAGACAGAGGATTGACACACAAGTCGTGGGGACGGCAAGACTTGTGCAGCAGACCCTTCACCATCTATCACCATAGTTACCCAGTGCCCAGTCAGCGACATGTAACGTCCCTGTCCATGCTTACTGGTCCAAGTATCGGTGGTGAAATGCACCCGTTCACACACAGAGTTTCTCAAGGAAGCGGTGATGTTGTGTGCGACATGCTGGTGTAGCGCGGGCACACCTTTCTTAGAGAAGTAGTGGCGACTAGGCATCTGGTACTGGGGCACAGCGACAGACATAAGGTCTCTAAAATCCTGTGTGTCCACTAGGCGGAAAGGCAGCATTTCGGTAGCCAACAGCTTACAGAGGGATAGAGTCAACCTCTTAGCTTTGTCATGGGTCGGAGGAAGTGGCCTTTTATTTGACCACATCTGAGGGACAGAGATCTGGCTGCTGTGTGTAGACGGTGTTGAGTAGGGTGTCCCTGGAAAAATGCAGGTTTGTGAGGAAAGTGCAGGCGGAGACATGATGTTGCCTTCATCCAACGTTGGTGCTATCGATGTCTGAGAGAGCTGTACACACTCACTTGTTTCCCCTTCCAAACCAACTGACGACCTTACAAGCAAACTGCCTGTTGCGGTTACAGTGGTGGAAGTTTTGCGTGGAAAAACAGGTGTGACAGCTGTCCCCACAGTCCTAGAAGATGAAGAGCGCGCGGATGCACTGGAAGGGGCGGGCGGTGGATGGTTCGCTCCGCTAGGCCGCATTGCAGCACGGTGAGCTTCCCACCGGGACTTATGATATTTATTCATGTGACGATTCATGGAAGAAGTTGTCAAACTGCTGAGGTTTTGACCTCTACTAACAGAATCATGACAAATGTTACATATCACATGAGTTGGGCGATCTTTTTCGATGTGAAAAAAGGACCAGGCTAGGCAAGGCTTAGAGGCCATGCGACCTGTTGATCCACCCCGAATAATGCTCATAGGCAGAGTGGTGGCTGAGGATGCAGTTGTAGACGTGCTACCAGTGCTCCGACTCTGTCCAGGAAGGCGCAAGGTAACTTCGTCGTCGGTTGCATCCTCCTCCACCGCCTCTGTTGACCTCCTCGAGTGCCTGACTGGGGGTTGACAGTAGGTGGGATCTAGAACGTCATCATCAATTGTTGTGTTTGCACTCCCCTCCCCCTCAGACCGAGCCTCTTCTTGCCCTGACCGAATATTTAAGTTGTCATCCCAATCGGGTATCTGCGTCTCATCTTCATCAGTATGTTCCTCATTGTCTATAACCACAGGTGTTACAGTTTGTGACAAAGGGTCAACATTATGCTCAGAAACTTGGTCCTCACGGCCTGAATCAGAGTCACAAAGGTTCTGGGCATCACTGCAGACCATTTCCTGTTCTGTACTCACTGTAGCTTGGGAGCAGACCTCTGATTCCCAGGCTATAGTGTGACTGAACAGCTCTGCAGACTCAGCCATCTCAGTTCCACCATACTGTGCAGGGCTGATGGAGACTTCAGAGCTGGGAGAAATCAAGTGTGATTGGGATGACAACTCAGAGGACTGGTGTTTTTTGGATGCGGTACTTGAAGTGGCTGAGAGGGCACTTGTTGGACCACTTGAGATCCATTCAAGCATTTTCCTTTTTTGCCCATCATCTACCTTTGTTCCTCTTGTTCGTGTCCGTAAAAAAGGGAGCACATCGGATTGTCCACAATAAGTAGTAGACATCTTACTTTTGCTAGTAGATGGTCTATCTGCAGCAGATGATAATGGAGCTTTGCCACCTTCCCCACTGACAAAACCTTTTTTGCCTTTTCCACCATGCCTCTTCCCCTTTCCACCAGCATCTGTCATTTTGCCACTCATGTTGATTGCGACAAGATTGTGGACTGAAAATGTGGTAGTAAAAATTGAGAGGTGGTGAAGATTGCAGTGGTGGTCTAGCTTTATTAACAGCAGAATAATAAAGAATAAATATCCCTGACAATGTAACTTAGTTATAATTAGTTGGAGTGTGCAACGCAGGCAGATGCGCTCTGCAAATGTCTTGGCACTAGTGGGACTATAGCAAAGTCCAATAGCCACGTATAGGATGCCACTAGGTACACTGAGTGTTTGCTAGTATAATGGCTTAGTTATAATTAGTTGGAGTGTGCAACGCAGGCAGATGCGCTCTGCAAATGTCTTGGCACTAGTGGGACTATAGCAAAGTCCAATAGCCACGTATAGGATGCCACTAGGTACACTGAGTGTGTGCTAGTATAATGGCTTAGTTATAATTAGTTGGAGTGTGCAACGCAGGCAGATGCGTTCTGCAAATGTCTTGGCACTAGTGGGACTAAAGCAAAGTCCAATAGCCACGTATAGGATGCCACTAGGTACACTAAGTGTTTGCTAGTATAATGGCTTAGTTATAATTAGTTGGAGTGTGCAACGCAGGCAGATGCGCTCTGCAAATGTCTTGGCACTAGTGGGACTATAGCAAAGTCCAATAGCCACGTATAGGATGCCACTAGGTACACTGAGTGTTTGCTAGTATAATGGCTTAGTTATAATTAGTTGGAGTGTGCAACGCAGGCAGATGCGCTCTGCAAATGTCTTGGCACTAGTGGGACTATAGCAAAGTCCAATAGCCACGTATAGGATGCCACTAGGTACACTGAGTGTTTGCTAGTATAATGGCTTAGTTATAATTAGTTGGAGTGTGCAACGCAGGCAGATGCGCTCTGCAAATGTCTTGGCACTAGTGGGACTATAGCAAAGTCCAATAGCCACGTATAGGATGCCACTAGGTACACTGAGTGTGTGCTAGTATAATGGCTTAGTTATAATTAGTTGGAGTGTGCAACGCAGGCAGATGCGTTCTGCAAATGTCTTGGCACTAGTGGGACTAAAGCAAAGTCCAATAGCCACGTATAGGATGCCACTAGGTACACTAAGTGTTTGCTAGTATAATGGCTTAGTTATAATTAGTTGGAGTGTGCAACGCAGGCAGATGCGCTCTGCAAATGTCTTGGCACTAGTGGGACTATAGCAAAGTCCAATAGCCACGTATAGGATGCCACTAGGTACACTGAGTGTGTGCTAGTATAATGGCTTAGTTATAATTAGTTGGAGTGTGCAACGCAGGCAGATGCGTTCTGCAAATGTCTTGGCACTAGTGGGACAAAAGCAAAGTCCAATAGCCACGTATAGGATGCCACTAGGTACACTAAGTGTTTGCTAGTATAATGGCTTAGTTATAATTAGTTGGAGTGTGCAACGCAGGCAGATGCGCTCTGCAAATGTCTTGGCACTAGTGGGACTATAGCAAAGTCCAATAGCCACGTATAGGATGCCACTAGGTACACTAAGTGTTTGCTAGTATAATGGCTTAGTTATAATTAGTTGGAGTGTGCAACGCAGGCAGATGCGCTCTGCAAATGTCTTGGCACTAGTGGGACTATAGCAAAGTCCAATAGCCACGTATAGGATGCCACTAGGTACACTGAGTGTGTGCTAGTATAATGGCTTAGTTATAATTAGTTGGAGTGTGCAACGCAGGCAGATGCGCTCTGCAAATGTCTTGGCACTAGTGGGACTATAGCAAAGTCCAATAGCCACGTATAGGATGCCACTAGGTACACTGAGTGTGTGCTAGTATAATGGCTTAGTTATAATTAGTTGGAGTGTGCAACGCAGGCAGATGCGTTCTGCAAATGTCTTGGCACTAGTGGGACTAAAGCAAAGTCCAATAGCCACGTATAGGATGCCACTAGGTACACTGAGTGTGTGCTAGTATAATGGCTTAGTTATAATTAGTTGGAGTGTGCAACGCAGGCAGATGCGCTCTGCAAATGTCTTGGCACTAGTGGGACTATAGCAAAGTCCAATAGCCACGTATAGGATGCCACTAGGTACACTGAGTGTTTGCTAGTATAATGGCTTAGTTATAATTAGTTGGAGTGTGCAACGCAGGCAGATGCGTTCTGCAAATGTCTTGGCACTAGTGGGACTAAAGCAAAGTCCAATAGCCACGTATAGGATGCCACTAGGTACACTAAGTGTTTGCTAGTATAATGGCTTAGTTATAATTAGTTGGAGTGTGCAACGCAGGCAGATGCGTTCTGCAAATGTCTTGGCACTAGTGGGACTAAAGCAAAGTCCAATAGCCACGTATAGGATGCCACTAGGTACACTAAGTGTTTGCTAGTATAATGGCTTAGTTATAATTAGTTGGAGTGTGCAACGCAGGCAGATGCGCTCTGCAAATGTCTTGGCACTAGTGGGACTATAGCAAAGTCCAATAGCCACGTATAGGATGCCACTAGGTACACTAAGTGTTTGCTAGTATAATGGCTTAGTTATAATTAGTTGGAGTGTGCAACGCAGGCAGATGCGCTCTGCAAATGTCTTGGCACTAGTGGGACTATAGCAAAGTCCAATAGCCACGTATAGGATGCCACTAGGTACACTGAGTGTTTGCTAGTATAATGGCTTAGTTATGAGTTGGAGTGTGCAGAGGACAAGAGGGTACAGTGGCAGGATTGTGGTGCTCTGGGTAGAGGAATGGAAGCCTGCCTTTCTATTCCCTCCTAATGGTGAAATGCAGGGAGGAAATCCCTGACCTTGGCTGCACAGACGCTGGCCCTGTTTTCAGGACCTGTCACCTTAACTCTGACCCTGCCGGTTTGAGCCCTTAAAAGGACTGCTATAAAGTGCTCTCCCTATGCTGTCTAACGCTGTGTATGCAGCGCATACAGCTGTATCAGCGATAGGACTCAAGACGGAGCTGCGACAGTGATGTCTGACACCAAAGACGCAGAAGGCAGATAATGGCGTCCGTGAAGAAAATGTCCGGTTTTATAATGCAGGGACATGTGACATGCAGATCCTATCACACATGCCGTTGCTTCTCTGGCTCAAAGTCCACTTAGCTGTGTGTGTGTGTCTGTGATTGGCTGACATGCTGGCCCGCCCCACAAGACGCGCGCGCTTAGGGAAGGAAGACAAGAAAAAAAAAAAAAAAAATGGCGATCGCCATTATAGAAACAGCAGTGATCTGAAGGCGCTGTTCACGCACACTATACACTGAAATGTGATAATAGTTTGATTCACAGAGTGACTTACACTATTACAGCAGAAACCAAGCTAGGATTTAGCTGTTTTTTGGCTGCTAGAACCGTTCTCGAACGTTTCTAGAACTATCGAGCTTTTGCAAAAAGCTCGAGTTCTAGTTCGATCTAGAACATGCCCCAAAATCACTCGAGCCTAGAACTGGAGAACCACGAACCACGAACCGCGCTCAACTCTAAACATAAGCACAGTGTCCATGGCTGCCTTATATAAGACGACATAAGAGGAATTATACTTTATGATGCCATGAAGGTGACGGTCAAAATACGACGCTCACCACAGCAAGTTGTGCTAGCAGGTACAACACTGGAAACAGCCCAGAAAAAATCCTCCGTAAGCTGCAGCACCGACCACCCAAGACAAGGGAGCTGATCATGGAAGGAAAGGGGCTGCATAGCAGGATGATCCGAGCGCTGCAAAAAGAGGAGGCGAGCCAGTGCAGGAACAATCAATTCTTACAGAATACCGCTCTGCAGCCCCTTTCCTTCCATAAATCCTCTATAAGATGGAAGAGTCAGCAACAGAAATAAGCAACCAAGGAGAGATTTGTTACATTTCAGCATCTTGTGATTAAAAAGAAAAAAAATACATCTGAACATTTTGACTCCTAGAAAAAAAATCAGAATATAGAAATAGTTTATGCTATTTGCTATTATTAAATTAGTATCCGGCACATTCACTGATGAAATGACGTCAGTAAAAGAATCGCCCAAGAATCCCACCCCCCAATATCAGGATTAAATTGCTGGACCCCGGACATCCTATCAGGATACAATGGGTTATATATAAGAGGTAACGCTCATCTTCATGTAACCATGATATTTGTTATGTGATAATAATACTCTGCCATCTTTGTCTCTGCCTCCTCCCTGGTGAGCAGCATTACCGACCCTCAGAGCAGTAATCTCCATCCGCTCCGGCTATTTGGGTTTATGTCCCCATGTTCTGTATCTCTCACACACTGACATGACTGTAATAGGAGATAATGGATTCTTAGTCCCTAAACTGGAGCAACCCCTCATCAGCCCTGACAGCGGATAATAGGAAAGAGCTGGAGCTCGTCCTCGCTCACATCGGCAGAATTCACGTCCAGCTGTATTTCTCCTCTATAACATAACTGCACATCCCGTGTTGTCACCTGCACCGGAATCACAGATTCATTCATATTTCATGTTTATTTTACATGAAGGGTTAATATACCACTGGAAAAACTGACACCGCAAGGAGCGGAGAAATAGGAATGTGTGACTTGTTTGCCTTATTCGGTGGTCTGTACTCACCGGGGCGGTGATCTATAGGAATCTCCTCTTTACTCCGCTGATCGCCCCTCGCATTTCTCTCTGGAGAATTAATATTGTTCAGATCTTTATCCAGATCCAAAAGCTGTAAAACAAAATATTGTAAAAGTCCCCGGGAATAATGGTGATAAGATCCGGACATGTGAGGTCTGTGGTCAGCTGTGATCCTGCCGTCTCCACCGCTCTCATTACACAAGTATAAAACATCTAATACTGGAGAAAATAGGATTTGTCATACTGGTAATTCAGTTTCTAGGAAACCCTCCACGACAGCACCACAGGAGTTAACTCTCAACCCTAATATGGACTGGAAACACAAAGAGGATAAATAACCTCTTCCCACCTCCCATCTGTAGTGTTGTTTTTTCAAGAAACCACACTAGCATGAATGGTCTAAATCTTTTATTTCAGAAATAAGCCATTAAGTGCGAAACAGACAGAGAGGGAATAACCGTGCTGTCATGAAGGGTTCCTAGAAACTGAATTACCGGTAAGACAAATTCTATTTTCTTTATTGTCCATCCACAACACCACCACAGGAGGAGTACCAAAAAATACACTTAGGAAGTGGGGGGTGGGGGACAACAGCTTTAAAGGACCTTTCGACCAAAGGATAGGTCTTTATTAGATAGCAAATATAGCCTATAATGCTTTAAGAAGGTATGGACTGAGGACCAAGTGGTGGCTCTGCAAATCTGCTCAATGGAGGAGTCTGGTTTCTCGGCCCAAAAGACGGACTCTGATCTGGTAAAATGAGCTGTGAGACCCTGGTTCTTGCATGCTTCGCTGATTGCATTTTTAATCCAGTTAGCGATTGTACTCTTGGCAGCTTTCTTGCCCGTGTTTTGACCAATGATTTAGAAGAAGAGACTTTGGTCCTTCCGCAAGGGCTTGGTTCTTGGAAGGTAGTTTATTACTGCTCTATGTACATCTAAGTCTTATGTACGGTTCTCTTGTTGACAAGGCCTAGAGTTCACCTTTTCGTCTGGCTGTGGTGATTGCCACCAGAAATGTGGTTTTCCAGGATAGGATTCTTAGGTTTGATGAACTAACTGGCTCAAAGGGGAGGTTGTGTTAGTCCTTTAAGAACTATTTTCAAATCCAAAAGGGGAACTGGGTTGACTTGTCTGGGTCTTAACCTAACTAACATAAAACTTTTGATCCAACGGTGGCCTGCAAGGTTTTGATGATAGTGGGAACCTAGAGCCGAGATTTGGACCTTAAGTGTTCCAGGTCTGAGGTCTTTCTTTAGCCCATTCTGCAGAAACACTAAGATTTGAGAGAGGAAGAGGAAGAAGAGGAAGAGGAAGGAGGAAGAAGAGGAAGAAGAAGATTGTATATTTGGTGTATGCTTCTTGGGCTAGGCTGATGAGAGTAACTGCAGCTTTGAGAACCTACACTGGGTGCAGACTTATTAGGCAAGTTGTATTTTAGCGGATTTTTTTTTATTATTGATCAACAACTATGTTCTCAACCACACCAAAAGACTCATAAATATCAAAGCTTAATATTTTTGGAAGTTGGAGTGGTTTTTTTTTAGATTTGGTTACCTTAAGAGGATATCTGTTTGTGCAGGTAACAATTACTGTGCATAATTATTAGGCAACTTAATAAAAACAAAATATATTCCCATCTCACTTGTGTATTTTCACAAGGTAAACCAATATAACTGCACAAAATTTAGACAAACATTTCTGACATGCAAAAATAAAACCAAAAAAAATTCATTAGTGACCAATATAGCCACTTTTCTTTATGATGACACTCAACAGCCTACCATAGATTCTGTCAGTTGCTTGATCTGTTTACGATCAACATTGCATGCAGCAGCCACCACAGCCTACCAGACACTGTTCCGAGAGGTGTACTGTTTTCACTCCCTGTAGATCTCACATTTTATGAGGGACCACAGGTTCTCTATGGGGTTCAGATCAGGTGAACAAGGGGACCATTTTTCATCTTTTAGACCTTTACTGGCCAGCCACGCTGTGGAGTTGTTGGATGCATGTGATGGAGCATTGTCCTGCATGAAAAGCATGGGGTTTTTTTTAACGATACCGACTTCTTCCTGTACCACTGCTTGAAGAAGTTGTCTTCCAGAAACTGGGAGTAGGTCTGGGAGTTGAGCTTCACTCCATCCTCAACCCGAAAAGGTCCCACAAGTTTATTTTTGATAATGCCATCCCATACCAGTACCCTATCTCCACTTTGCTGGTGTCTGAGTCGGAGTGGAGCTCTCTTCCCTTTACTGATCAGCCTCTGGCCCATCCATCTAGCCCATCAAGAGTCACTGTCATTTCAGCAGTCCATAAAACCTTTGAAAAATCATAATTAAGATATTTCTTGGCCCAGTTTTGACGTTTTATCTTATGTTTCTTGTTCAAAAGGTGGCTGTTTTTCAGCCTTCCTTACCTTCGCCATGTCCCTGGGTATGGTACACCTTGTGCTTTTTGATACTCCAGTAACGTTGCAGCTATGAAATATGGCCAAACTGGTGGCAAATATCATCTTGGCAGCTTCAAGCTTGATTTTCCTCAATTCATGGGCAATTATTTTGCGCTTTTTTGCCCAACACGCTTCTAGCGATCCTGTTGGCTATTTGCCATGAAACGCTTGATCACACTTCAAACGTTTGGCAAATTCAAGACTGCTGCATCCCTCTGCAAGACATCTCACAATTTTGGAATTTTCAGAGCCCTTTAAATCTCTCTTCTAACCCATATTTCCAAAGGAATGGAAGTTGCCTAATAAGTATGCACCCCTTATATCGGGTGTTGATGTCATTACACCACACCCTCCTCATTACAGAGATGCACATCACCAGATTTACTTAATTGGTAGTTGGTTCTCAAGCCTATAAAGCTTGGAGTAGGACAACATGTATAAAAATTGTCATGTGATCAAAATACTCATTTGCCTAATAAGTCTGCACACAGTGTAGACTACTACTTTCAGTTCCCTGACAGGGAAAGACTTGCAGCTGATGTCGAGTGCAGAGTCCCTGGAAGGATATTTGTTAGACCATTGCTCCCCAACCTCTCTGGCTGGCATACTTTCTTGGACATCTACAATAAATGTTATACTCTTATCCACCCAGGTAGAAGGACCTTCTTGTCTAGGGACCTGGGCGATCTGTTGTGAATATCATCAGACATGGTGCTGTTCCCGAGAGTGTTTCTGGGCTCCCTCTGGTGGCTAGTGCTGGTAGTGGGTCTGATTCTGCATCTGTTGCTCAGACAGGTGCAGGAGATGATTGCTGTTCCAGGAAGCCTATGGAGTCCAGCCTGGAGGAATAAAGGAAGGCAATTTCTGTCTAGCCTTTGCCAGTGATAATTGTTTCTGCTCAATGAGAAAATGTCCTGAATTTTGTCCTCCAGCTTTAAGGCTTTTGCCTTTCCCTGCAAGTTCGGTTTTTGCATTTTTTCTGCTTCTTTTCTGGACTCTCCAGGAATGATTTCTCCAGCGATTTTTTTTCGTTCCTTTGCATCGGTTTTGTTTACATGTCATCCTGGTCTGCAGCTAGGTCTCATAAGTATTTTTGTTTTTTCCTTCTGAGATTTAATTAGTTCTCATGCACCTTTTTGTTTCTTGCATGTGAGTAAGTGCTCTCCCTGCACTTTGTTTGGAGGACGATTTATTCCCAGCAAGAAAGGGAGTTTTGCTCCCAGTCTAATCTAATATAGAGTTTGTATTTTTTGTATCTCATGTATTTGCACAAGAATTCCTGATATAGTGGGAGGAAAGATCGTGTGATCTTTTTAAGGAATTTTTGATTATCAAGTGTTGGTATTTTTTTAAGGGTTTTTACTGGCTGTAACTAGGAAATCTATCCTATCCTTTTGTATCTAGCTAGCAGGGACTCACTTTGCTTAACCCTATACTTTCCATCTGTGTGTTGTTTTTTCTTATATCACCGTTGTTATATGTTGGGGGCTTGTCTCTTTCCTTTGGGGCAATTCTGAGGCAAGTCAAGATTCCTCATTTCATCTTCGAGGTTAGTTCTTCGGCGGTGACGAGGCGTCTACGTTGGTTAGGAAAGCTCCACTGCTACTTCTATTTGTATTTGTGCAGTTAATGGATTGCAGCCAGCTAAGTTTCCAACTACTCTTGTGCATTATCTTCCATCATCGTTTATAGTTTTTTTGCAAGATCTTTTGCGGTCTCATGACCATAACAGTGATCCGTCCCAAGAGGCTAGGATGTGTGTCTGCAGAATTCTCATGGGGGCCTGGGCCTAGGCTACTGCTTGGATGTACGATGTCATGGATCCCAGTATTGACATTGTCGACCTCAGTGTTACCGATCTCTGACTGTGTATCGCTGAGATTTGGAATTGATTTCTGACTGATTTTCCCTGGGCAGGAAGGATTTTTACTTGCTTGAGTCTAGTAGGATTCTGTGGAAATTATTCCTTGTGGAGGGTTTCAGATCGGACTTCCTTGGATTTACCATCCACCCCAACTTCTTTAGGACCTCGAGGATTATCTGTATGTGCTGTTCGAGTACCGAAGTTGAGGAGCAAGGACAAGGAAGCCATTGAGGTAGGGAAAGATGCAGAAGTCATGTTCCCTAATGAAAGCCACAACCTCTGCCATCAGCTTGGTGAACACACAAGGAGCTGAGCAGATGACGAATGGGTTTAACGTTGTACTGGTAGTGTAATATCTACCGGTTGTGAGACACCACAAACTCCCAAGAATTTCTTGTGAGACTGGTGGATTAGGATATGGTAGTAGGCATCCTTTAGGTCGATTGTTGCCATTACGAAATTGCACCCGATTAGTGGAATTATGGACTTGACTGATTCCATTTTAAACCGTCTGTAGGTTAAGTACTCGTTCAAGGGTTTTAAGTTAATTAAAACCCTGTGCGAGCCATTGGGTTTCTTTAAGAATAACTGAAAGTAGTGGCCTTGTCTGACCTCTGTCTCTGGAAGTGGTGATATTACCCCAGACCTTTGGAGCTCTCGAAGACCTTACATGAGCGGGTCCTGCCAACCCTGAGAGGAAATACAGGTGAGTCTTAAGGCCCCTTCACACACAGAGATAAATCTTTGGCAGATCTGTGGTTGCAGTGAAATCATGGACATATTGTTCCATTTGTACACAGCCACAAACCTGGCACTGACTGTCTACAATTGCACTGCAACCACAGAACTGCAGCAGATTTATCTCTGTGTGTGTCAGGGCCTTTAGATGTCGTGGAGGATAGGAGGAGAGCTCGATCTTCAACCCGTCTCTGATAGTATTTAGGACCCACTGGCTTGATGAAATAATTTGCCATTGGGAAGGAATTTTGAGATGCGGCCTCCTACTATGTTGGCGTCATTGTTTCTCCTGATGCTAGTTCCGATCGTTCGACCTCTGGGAGGTAAAGATGTTCCTGCCTTTTCATCCTTTTAGGTAACTCCACCATCCTGTTTTACCTTTACCTCTATACTGAAATGGCTGGCTCTGAAAATATTTTTTATCGGTTTATGCTCTGGTAGTGACTTTTTCGATTGCCCTTTCTAGTAACTCGTTTAGAGCCAGACTGGAGATGTACTCTCCCTGGAAGGGGATGGAGTAGAGCCAGATCTTTGATGTAGCATCACTGCTCCAGAACTTGAACCACTGGGCCCTTCTTGCAGAATTTGATAGTACTGCTGCCTTTGCAGATCAGTGATGAAGGAGAAAGCGAGTGAGCTCTGACCTCAGCTTCCTCGTATAAGGTGGAATTTTTCTGTAGCAGTGTTCTGGTCACCAGCCACGGAGCACCGCAGGTAACCTCTTCATGCACTCATAAGGACAGGAAACAAAACTGGAAATGGGAGGTGGGAAGGGACTCTGTTTCCTATTCCTATTTGGTCAGAGAGTTAACTCCTGCTGTGGTGCTGTCCTGGAGGGTGACTAGAGAAAACAAGACTGAACACAAGCAGGTCACAGCCGTCTACACCTCATAGGGGAGATCTTCATCTACCTGAGGTTCCTGTGGAGGAGGAGGAGCGGGACATCTCTCTGGGGTCTTCCTCGTACTGGAAAAACCTGCAGGAGACACAGACAGGACGGACATCATTATTACATACAAATAATTATAGGCCGGGTGTATTCAGTCCTGTCTATTACCTGGTGATGTGCGGGGCTGGGGCTCCTCCATCATCACCTCCTTGTACCGCTCCTTGTGCCCTTCTAGATACTCCCACTCCTCCATGGAGAAATAGACGGTGACGTCCTGACACCTTATAGGAACCTGACAACACAATGATACTGTCATCACCCAGAATCCTCCAGTGCCGTCCTGTATAATGTCCCAGCATTCCCAGCAGTGTCACCTCTCCAGTCAGCAGCTCAAGCATCTTGTTGGTGAGTTCTAGGATCTTCTGGTCATTGATGTCCTCATGTATCCGGGGATGAGGTGGAGGCCCCGGGATTGGGCTCAGGGTTCCTCCCCGTCCTTCAGACACAGGGGCCTGACAGCGATCACTAGAGGTCTTCACTACTGTGTAATCCTGAGTGTGGAGACCTTAATAATATCACTTCAGACATTTCCAGAGTCCATCACCTCCCCGGGCATATCCTCTGTTATTCCCATAGATAATGATGTAATGTGATGACATCAGATCCTCTCAACTCCCCAGTCATAGCCTCTGTTATTCCCATAGATAATGATGTAATGTGATGACATCAGAACCTCTCACCTCCCCGGTCATATCCTCTGTTATTCGCATAGATGATGTAATGTGATGACATCAGAACCTCTCACCTCCCCGGTCATATCCTCGGTTATTCCCTTAGATAATGATGTAATGTGATGACATCAGAACCTCTCACCACCCCCCTCCCGGTCATATCCTCTGTTATCCCCATAGATAATGATGTAATGTGGTGACATCAGAGCCTCTCACCTCCCCGGTCATATCCTCTGTTATTCCCATAGATAATGATGTAATGTGGTGACATCAGAGCCTCTCACCTCCCCGCTCATATCCTCTGTTATTCCCATAGATAATGATGTAATGTGATGACATAAGAGCCTCTCACCTCCCCGGTCATATCCTCTGTTATTCCCATAGATAATGATGTAATGTGATGACATCAGAGCCTCTCACCTCCCCGGTCATATCCTCTGTTATTCCCATAGATAATGATGTAATGTGATGACATCAGAACCTCTCACCTCTCCAGTAAGATGGAAGATTATCTCCAGGGTGAGGTGTATTATCCTCTCCGCCATCTTGCCTCTGTCCTTCGTTCTCGCAGAGATGTGATCAGCAGAGGATTCTTTATTATAGGAATCTGAATGGAAAAATGAGGAGACGATTAAAACAACATAAACTTCATAGTAAACAATACAGAGAAACGTTTACAGAGTAACCGTCATTTAACCATTTACCCCGGTTTCTGCATCTAGGCGGTGCCGCATTTGATCTGTGGACAGCACTGGGGGCGCAGGCGCAGTGCTGTGTGACATTAGTGTGGCTGTGATTTGTTGTGCCGTCCAGCATGGGTTCTATGTCTCTCTGCAGAGTGCTGAGATCTGTAGTTCTCCACTCAATGCTGAGTCTTGTGTGAGCACGGGTCCTGTTTAACCTTAAGAGCTTCTTCTGGCTCCAGGTATAAACAGATAAGTGCCCCCAAAGCCAGTATGATACCCCCACTGTGAATTCCTCCACACGCACAGTATGATGGACCCCACACAATCCTTCATACTGTATAATTCCTCACATACAGTATAATGGCCCCATCATAATCCTGTAAACAGTGTAATGGCCCCTACATTGATTCTATATGTGACGCCCTGGACCAGCCAGGTAGTCACAGGTAGGCCCCGTAAAACACCTGTCCCTACATTAGGTCACATCAGCCAACCACAAAAAGCCTACGCCACCTTCCTCAGTGCTGATGGACACACCAGGGGGCGTGGTCAGGCGGTTGGTCATGCCCACCGAGGAGTTCGGATAGCCTGAGGCGGGAAAAGTAGTCAGATGAGTTGGAGGAGAGGAGTAGGAGAGATCGTTCAGGAGATGAAGCAGAGTAGAAGCAGGCCTGTGACACAGGTCTGCGGCAGTCTGACAGGTGCCAGGGTCGGAGCCCAGGCACATTTGGCTAGGAGGCATACGGAGGCCTCTGCCTGCAGGAGCCGGGAAGACAGCCTGGTGGAACCGTGGTGGACCGGGACAGGGTAGTGGCCCGCCGGTACCGACCCAGGGAACAGACTGGAAACCAAAGCACAAGGAGGGGGTACTCAGACCCTGAAACGAGGTCCAGAAACCACTGGACTGAGTTAATTCACTGATTGCGGCCAGGACTATAGGTCCTTTCCCACCCAAGTTCCGACTGAAGACAACAGCCCAACGAGGGGGATAGAAAGCCACCGCACAGGCAGGAGATCCCACGTGCCAGCGTCTGCGGGCAAAGGGCTTTCCCGACATACACAATGCCGGGGAGCGGATTCCCTGTTGCTGAAGCACAGGCAGCCACATCACACAACACAGTGCAGGAGAAAGGCAGAGACCACCAACCGGGTGGGGGACCTGACCGCAGCCGGCTGCGGGCACCGACCACCATCAACTCAGTTTACCAAAGACTGGTGTGTGTTACTAAGCATGAGTACAACAGTGCCCTCCGGCCGCATGTCGCCCTGCACCGCCCAACTCTTCGCCAACGGGTCCCGGGGCCACCATCCCTACCCACGGCGGGGTTAACAACTTGCTGCGCAAATATCTCCCACGGGTGCCCTGTAAAACAGCAGCGGTGGTGCACACCTTCACCACAACCCGTGGATGGTGTCACGAACTTACCAACATGGCTCCGGCCGTACACCTACGTCCCCTAAAGCGCCAGCCCTTCCTTTCAGATCGAAGTGACCATTGGGGCCCCCGGGTCCGGAGACGCTCGAGCCACCACTCGAGTCCGGATCCGAGCAGGCTCGGCGGCCGCCGAGCACCGGGGCGGTACACATATACCGTGTTTTTCAAAAAATAAGCCCTTCCCCGAAAATAAGCCCTCTTCATATCTACACATGCAAATGACCCTACACCTCTCCCGGTTCAGTGGGAGGCATTTAAGTGTGTACAGAGAGGGGTGCTAATCAAGCAAGGAGCGCGGCTTTACAAGGAAAGGGCCATGGAAATAGCAGGCCTCCTTCAAACAAATAACACATGCGAGAAGGCACATAAAGCCCACCCCTCCTCAGACATATTAGCCCAGCTGATTAAGGCCAGAGAAGACCTCCGAGGTGTTCTGGATACCAAATTCCTAAGATTTAAAACCCAATTTAAAAGATTATACTGTTATTCTGATAAGTGCAGCCATCCTTTAGCTCGCCTCCTCCACCCACGTAATCATACCTTATATATCCCTAAAATGAAATCAAAAGGAAACACAGACACACATGACCCTGCGGAGATACTGAACATATTGAGAGTATTATTCGGGATAGTACAATATTCAGGGGAAATTTGCGAACATAGCCCCACAGGACTTACAAAACCGTATTGATTCATATGTCACAGAAACCTCCCTCCAAACCCTAAAAGCAGAAGAATCGACACTATTAGATGACATCTTCTCAGGGGAAGAGGTAGATGCTGTCATTAAAAATACACCAGCAGGGAAGAACCCGGGCCCTGATGAATTTTCACCGGCATTCTATAAGAGATTCCGTGAAAAAAATCACCCCTTTTATCACTAAAGTATTCAATTCTGTGTCAGAGGATTCCCCATTTATCCGACATTCCCTCGAAGCCCATATTACAGTGATCCCGAAGCCGGGAAAGGACGCAATGGTGGCCTCCAACTACAGACCCATATTACTGATAAACATTGATATGAAATTATTCGCCAAACGTTTGACAGATAGATTGGCCCCCCTACTTCCTTCTCTGGTTCATACGGATCAAGTGGGGTTCGTTAAAGGGAGAGAGGCCCGGGACAACGTAAATAAAACAATCACTATAATAGCACAGGCCATTTCCAGAACTGAACCGGTGGGGCTCCTGGCTGTAGACGCTCAAAAAGCGTTCAACCGTGTACACTGGGGGTTCATGAGGTGTGCATTAAAGCAGATAGGTATAGGAGGGACATTCCTCGGAAGGATTATGGCTTTGTACACCCACCCCTCGGCCCGCATCAAAGCCAATGGTTCCCTTTCTGCTCCCTTTGAGATCAGGAACGGCATCCGCCAGGGATGTCCTCTGTCCCCCTTACTATATATAATAATTATGGAACACCTGGCAAATGCGATCAGACAGAACCCCAGTGTGCACAGTCTCCACGTAGGACAAGGAGAATACAAAACGTCGTTATATGCAGATGACCTCTTGTTATATATATCACAGCCAGTGGTCTCCTTCCCAGCGCTCTTACAGGAGTTTTATAGATTCGGCGTATTGAGTAACTTTAAAGTAAATTACTCTAAAACAGAAGCAATGAACATAACACTGGCCCCGTCAGAAGTCCAGATAATAAAAAACACATTCCCTTTCCGGTGGCAAACAAAGGCGATCAACTACCTGGGAGTAAATATTCCAGATAGGCTTGACCTGCTGTACGCTCTCAATTATCAAACTTTGTTATCCAAGACTCTAAGGGTTGCTTCACACATAGCGAGATCGCTAACGAAATCGCTGCTACATCACGGTTTTTGTGACGCAGCAGTGACCTCATTAGCGATCTCGCTGTGTGTGACACTGAGCAGAGATCTGGCCCCTGCTGTGAGATCGCTGCTCGTAACACACAGCCCTGGTTCGTTTTTTTTATTGTTGCTCTCCCGCTGTGACTCACAGATCGCTGTGTGTGACAGCGAGAGAGCGACGAAATGAAGCGAGCAGAGAGCAGGAGCCAGCATCTGGCAGCTGCGGTAAGCTGTAACCAGGGTAAACTTCGGATAACCAAGGTGGTTACCCAATATTTACCTTCGTTACCAGCCTCCGCCGCTCTCACGGTGCCTGTGCTGCCGGCTCCCTGATCTCTGCACATGTAGCTGCAGTACACATCGGGTTAATTAACCCGATGTGTACTGTAGCTAGGAGAGCAGGGAGCAAGCGCTAAGCAGTGTGCGCAACTCTCTGTACATATAGAGACGTTATGATCGCTGCTGCGTTTCTGTGTTTGACAGCTAAGCAGTGATCATAACAGCAACTTACAAGGTCACTGCTACGTCACAGAAAATGGTGACGTAACAGCGACGTCGTTGTCGCTGTCGCTATGTGTGAACCCAGCCTAAAGGATCTTGAGTCGTACGGCAGAAAGAGCTTATCTTGGTTTTGAAGGATGTACTCAAATGCTCCCGGACAATGCTGAAAAAATTACCCTGGATCTCCCCTAGACAGGACACATTGTTGGAACCTGGAGGGATCTTGCCTGCGGCTACGTTAAAAGTATGGGACAAAGTTAAAACCACAAAAGGGGTTAACTAGTACCAGTTCCCTACTGACCCCCGTTTGACAACCCTGATTTTCCCCCGGGGTGTCTGGTGGAGGAATTCCTGGGATGGAACAGGCGGTCAGATATCCGAATGGGTGACATAATGAGAGAAGGATCTTTACCATCCTTTGAGGAACTACAGAACCAATTCCCTCTTAAAGTGGATGGAATATATAGAGCTAAGTTCATTTGTAAATTCCGAATATGGAGGGGGGCGATCTCCCCGATTACTATCGACCACACCATTTGAACAACTATTCTCAAGGGAGACACCACCCACACACCAGATCTCATTAATAAGTAACTTATTAAATCGACAAGGGTCGGTGGACCCCAATTATATCCGGGCATGGGAGAAGGAATTGGGTTATGACCTCACAGAGGAAGACAAACAAAAGGCATATATATTCTCCCATAAAATATCTGTAACGAGTAATGCCCAAGAAAAAAGTTACAAGCTACTGACGAGGTGGTACCAATGACCCACTAGAGTCCACAAGGCATTCCCTTTGGTATCAGATCATTGTTGGAGATGTGATAGGGAAAAGGGAACCATGGCGCACATATGGTGGGAGTGTCAAGGAGTGGCCCCATTCTGGACAAAGGTGTATCAGGTTTATAAGCAAATGACGGAGGAACGAGTCACGCCGTCATTCAAAACCGCAATTCTATCAATCCTTCCCGGTTCCATAGGGCAACAGAAAAAGAGTCTGCTGTGCTTCAGTCTAATAGCGGCACGAGCAGTTATCCCAAGGCTCTGGCGATCGATGACGCGACCTAGTATAACAGAGTGGCTGACGGAATTTTCCCATATATTTCGTAAGGAGGAACTCTCGTCGGAACTCTCAGACTCACGGGAAAAATTTGTGAGGTTGTGGCAACCTTGGATATCATTTAAGGAAACAGCAGACTTTTCTAATATATTCCGGTAGCAGTATCCGATCCCCCCGTTTTCCCTTGTCGCCTTTAAATCTCTCTTCTCTTCTTGGTTCTATCTTGATCTTAATTCCTTGTTTCATATGTATTAAGTTGGAATAAATCATTATGTTCCAGTGGTCCAGAGACAGCTGGATTAATAGTAGATTCTGCAATGGAGTTTGAGGATTACCCCAAGAGTACAGTTATAATAATACAGGGCAGAAATGACATGAATATATGAGAATATGTTATATATCTACATTGGGTTTGATATTAATGCAATACTTCCCTATACTCTTCTGTTTTTTTTTGTTTTCTGTATTTCCTAAAATTCTTTTAATAAACACTGACTGGGTAAAATTGGCAAAACTGAGGAACAGTTGAATCACCTTTACTCCATCAGGACAGGTCCACTTCAGCACCACCAACACCTCGTCCGGGTCAATCTTCAGGCTGGTGTCCAAGATTACGTAACCAAGCAAAAGGAGGGAAGACAGTTCAAGGGGACACTTCTCAAATTTGGCGTATAATTGATTCTCACTTAGTCTCTGTAGTTCCTGTGTGTAGAGAGATCAGGAGAGACCACCAAGATGTTGTCCAGGTACACCACCACGCATGGGTAGAGGAGGGTCCTGAAATATATCGTTCACAAATTCCTGGACGATCGCCAGAACATTGCTGAGCCCAAATTGCATTTCCCGATACTCATAGTGACTGTTACGGGCATTAAAAGCAATCTTCCATTCATCACCCAACTATATCTGGACGAGGTTGTAGGCACCACGGAGGTCGAGCTTGGAGAAGATCCTGGAACCACAGAGACAGTCAAACAATTCCAGTATTTATTCTTGACATCATCTATCATCAAGCGTAGCTCTGGCACACCCAAATGAGAAAGAAACAGATATGGTGGTCCAAAAATTATTTTTATTATTATAATTCTTCACTCATTTGCAAAATATCGAGTTGTAACCTTCATTCATTTCATGAACGTTTTCGGCATTAAATAGCCTTTATCAAAAAATTAGGTCTAAGTTTACTGGGTCACAGAGTGTGGGCACCCATAGAGGTCTGTATAACCGGTAAGGCTGGTAAAACTGGGAATCGACATATAAATAGACGCAAAACACCTTATGTGATACAAGAAATACAAGCAGGGCCGTGCTCCAGTGTGGCACCACCACTTGCATTAGCGTCGTATTGTGCCGCATGGCCTTGCGTTGCGTCCGGTTTTTGACGGATGCGGCATATTTAGCCCATGCGGCGGCCGGATGGAACATTGCCTTGCACGTTTTCTGCGGCGAAAAAAAACGCATCGCGCCGAATCCGGTGCGATTTACAAGGCAAGCCTATGGACGCCGGATGTGGCGTGCTGCGGCAAAAACCACATCCGGAGGCCGGATGCGGTTTTTTGCACTGCACATGCTCAGTATCAAGCCGCATCTGTCAAAAAAAACGGACGGACCGCATGGAAAAACGTATGCAACGGATCATTTTTTTCCGCCGCATACGTTATTGAGCCGGATTGAGCCGCACTGCAAAAATCGGAAGTATGAAAGCAGCCTAACTCTACAAAACAATCCTTGCCATAATGTAGCTGCCACCAGTGTTTCATTATTCCAGCCCAGTTTGGAAGAGAGTGCGGACAGCATACTAGCACCCAGAACGAGCAGTTCTGTATGCATATCTAGAATCCTTGCCCAACAGTCTCAGCATATACGTAGTAGCACACAAACAGATTTTTTACTCTGAAGCCAGCTGTACGTGTCCTGACTTCAGAGATGTAAGAAGCAAAAGAGGAGGGCACTCACCGGGCTGCCGCATACAAAAAGTCTGTTTATTTCAGCATGAGGTAAAATATAAAAACAGCGGGGGGAGGGGGAAATGCACGGCATAGCAGACGACGGCTGTTTCGTGCTTAACCAGCAATTCAACAGGTCTACAAACACATGACGTCAGATCCCCTTTCTTATAGGGCAACACCCAACAGAGGAAATATCAGAAACTTATAAAAACATCAATAAATAACATCAGACTGTAACACTTATAACAAAGACATGAAAACAGCAAGAAATCTCCAGCTTTTCTAATCCTACAAGATCACTGTGAGATCGTTTTTCTCGTTTAACCCTAGGGGGCCCAGTACTTTATTATATATTGAGCTTCCAGTCACCTATTACAATTGATGAACTGGAGGGCGCTCTGCATGGCATGAGCAATGACAAGGCCTCGGGAGCAGACGGGCTACCAGTTGAAATTTATAAACAGTTAGAAGAAATCCTATTACCCAAACTATTGAACGTCTTTGAGGTGGCGGAGGGGGAGGGTGTATTGCCTGAATCTATGAGAGAAGCAATAATAGTAGTAATTCCTAAGGAGGATAAAAATCCGAGGCTTCCAGACTCATATAGACCCATCTCGTTATTAACAGCGGACGTGAAGCTTCTGGCTAAGGTGTTGTCAAACCGGCTGACTGGAGTTATATCTAACCTAATACATATGGACCAATCAGGGTTCATGGCCAATAGGTCGACAGCTGCTAATATCAGATTATATCTTAATCTACAGTTGCCGCCTGACAACCCTGGCCGGAGGGTGATCGCTTCGCTAGATGCCCAGAAAGCGTTCGATAGTGTTGAGTGGGGGTATCTGTGGAAAGTGTTGCAGCATATGGGTTTTGGCCCACGGTTTGTAAAGTGGGTGCAGCTGTTGTATAATAGGCCTACTGCTGAAGTGAGAGTTAACGGTATGACCTCCTCAGCGTTTGAGTTGCACTGGGGAACGAGACAGGGCTGCCCACTATCGCCGCTCCTATTTGCTATTGCAATAGTGCCTCTGGCGGCGGCCATTAGGAAAACAAAGGAGATCCATGGATTTAAGTATGGGCATTTAGAGGAGAAAATAGCTCTTTATGCTGACGATTTATTACTTTTCTTGGGGGATCCATCAGCCTCATTGGATCATGCCATGCAGATAATAGAGAAATTTGGAGAAGTTTCGGGACTGACCATTAATTGGTCTAAATCGAGCCTCTTTAAAGTGGATGGGGAAGTAACCTGGACAAATGAGGATACTGGGGCTAACAAATTGAAGAATGTGGAGGAATTTAAATATCTAGGTATCCAGATATCTCTGCCAGTAGAAAAATACATACAGGTGAACTTATGGCCTCTCCTTAAAAAATTGAGAGCCAAGGTGGATGCCTGGAACAAGCTACATTTGTCAGTTGTTGGAAGGGTTAATTTGCTAAAGATGGTAGTAATGCCTAAACTCCTATACATACTGCACAATGCCCCTGTTTGTATTTCAAGGAAAAGATTTAAAGGGATAAACTCGCTGTTTAGGGACCTGGTGTGGGGTAAAAAGCAGCCTAGGGTGCGATTAGAGACTTTACAAAGGCTGAAGGATGAGGGGGGTCTAGCAATCCCAAATCCGGAATTGTATTATATAGCGGCGCAATGTCAACACCTCAGGGGTTGGTCTGATCGAGAGAAAGATGGGGGCATTAAAGAAGTACTGGACTACATAGTGGGTAGAAGTCCATTGGTAATGGGACTAGAGGATGGTGCGGTGGGGCTCCTGGGTAGAACATCTCCTACAATGGCACTTATAAATAAGACCTGGGATAGGCTGAAAAGGGTGAGAGGGGTGACCCGGTTAACTAAGTTTACACCTATCTGGGATAACAGTAATCTCCCGGAGATTCAGAAAATGGGGAATATTGAGGAGTGGAGACGCAAGGGTGTGATATACATGCATCAGATATTGGACGGAGGAATTGTGAAGTCGTTCCCGCAGTTACAGAGTGAGTTTCAGTTGCCGGCGTCCGGCTGGCTCCACTACAGACAATTAAAACATGCGATTGCAGCCCAAGCGGCTAAACAAAGTGTGGCCATACAGACTGACCTGGTACTGGAGTATGTGTGCAAGGGCGGAGGAAGCACTAAAGGGATCATTTCTGGCACATATAAAGATATACTACATACCTTTCTTTTAGACTACCCAATTAAAGCTAAATCTAAATGGGAGGAGGAAGTTGGGCCGATAACGGAGGAGGTGTGGGAGAGTATCTTAGAGTATGTCCCTAAACTTTCCATGAGCGAACCGGCCAGACTATCTCACCTATACGTGATTCACCGGGTATATAGGTCTCCTTTACTGATGTTTAAAATGGGGTTGAAAAGGAATTCGGAGTGTCCAAGGTGTCAAGGATCTGACGCAGGTATTTTTCACATGATGTGGTCTTGTCCGAGACTGGTCTCCTTTTGGACTAAGGTTATCCACAAGATAGGAAGAACATATGGGTGTGTCCTTCCCAGGGAACCAGTGATATGCCTATTGGGATATGTTGAGGAGCTTGGGGTGGAAAATACTATGAAAATTGTCATTGCTAGGCTGCTGTATGCGGCAAGAAAGGTAATCGCCAGGTCCTGGATTAAAAAAGACCCCCCGACCAGGGGAAGAGTACATTAAAAGGGTGAAGTGTATTCTTCAGCTGGAACGGGGAGTGTATGAAAGAAGGGGGAATGTTAAAATGTTTGAGAAGCTATGGTCTCCTTGGCTGCAATGCGAATAAGACGAGTGATGGACCAATAAACTGGTCTGGGACCGGGATGGCCGTCTGAGACCTCTGATGTGTGTGTTTTGTTTTATTGGTGTTACTAGTTGTTCCTCCTGCACAACGGGATGGTTGCTATACTGCAGTTGGAGGGTATTATAAGTGTGTACTATATGGGATGTAGTATCGGGGAGAAGTGTTGCTGCCGGGGTGGGGGAGGGGGGCGGGAGGGGGAGTTAAAGGGGTAATAGATGTGATAAATTTAATTTGGATGCCGATTTGTTATTCTGTTGTATGTATTCTGTTTTAATAAAAAGTATCTGATTTAAAAAAAAAAAAAATATATTGAGCTTCCCTTTGTAGTAGAATGTTATGGAGATCTCCTCCTTCTGCTCTGGGCTCCACTTGCTCTAAACCAGCAAAAGTTAGTATATTTTTATTGGCTCCATGTATGTCTCTAACATGTGAAATCATTTTAGTTACACCAATACCTGTCTCTATTATAGAGTTGCGGTGCTCTCTAAATCTAACAAAGAGCGGCCGGATAGTTTTCCCGATGTAGTACATTCCGCACGGGCAAAAAATGATACATACCACCATTTTGGTTTTGCAAGTGATCAGCTGTTTAGTAATATGCCAGATGTTCCCTATTTTTAGAGGTCTATCTGTGCAGTGAAACTTGCAAAATGAACAACTGCCACACTTGTAATTCCCCTTTGGGCTATATTTATGCAACCAGGTAGTGGGTGGCACATATCTTTTTTTAACCAAAATATCACCCAAACTTTTGCATCTTTTGAAGGCTACTATTGGTCTATGTCTTGCCAAATCGGTTAGATCCCCATCTTTCTGTATTTAATGACAATTTCTGTTAATAATTGAATGAATAGTATTCTCTAGTGGATCATATTTGAAACATTTTTGTTGTTTATTGATGTTTTTAAAATGTTTTTATAAGTTTCTGATATTTCCTCTGTGGGGTGTTGCCCTATAAGAAAGGGGATCTGACGTCATGTGTTTGTAGACCTGTTGAATTGCTTGTTAAGCACGAAACAGCCGTCGTCTGCTGTGCCGTGCATTTCCCCCTCCTCTCCCCCGCTGTTTTTATATTTTACCTGATGCTGAAATAAACAGACTTTTTGTATATGGCAGCCCGGTGAGTGCCCTCCTCTTCATTTGCTTCTTATGGATGGGACTTATGCTTGGAAGGCGCACCAGTGCCCGGAGCAAAGCTGTAACTATGCCGGAGCGAGCTGTACCGGACTTTGAGTGGAAAGGTGAATTTGCTTGGAGGTTGGTCGGTGAGCTGATTAGTGCCCGGTTTTCCTTTTCTTGGATTCTTCTGTTGTTGGCTTCAGAGATACATAGTGTGCATGACCGGAAGTGCGATGACTTCTGACCATGAGCAGTGAACTACACCTGACGTTGGACATGCTCAATGCCGAGAGGTACGCCCGGCTTTGTATAGAGATGCAGATGACGCCTAGCAGAGGGCGCTGTCACGATTCCTCCACACAGTGCGTCTGGGAGGCAATGAAGGATTTCATGCCTACTAAGGTATTCTCATGGCTCCTCTCTGGGGTTCAAACCGGTGCTCTCTGGTTGTTTGTTGCTTTCCCTCTTGGTTGGACACTGCCTGTTTTGTGTTCGTACAACTAATGAAGGATGTTGTCTTTATTTCTTATGTTTTGCCTTCCAGTTTCACTTCTATTCAGGAGGGTGCAATTCCTTGTTTGGTTTGCCCCATCACATTTTGGGAGAAGCCATTTACACTCACTGCTCACATGCCTCAGTGCTGGTTATTTCTGGTTGGATGATTGTCTGGAGTCACAGCTACTCTGTTAAAGGGGTTCTCTGGCCTTAAATGTTAAGTCGTCAGTCTCTCTTTGTGACTGCAGACTTATGCACCCTCCCAGTGCGCACACTGTGTGCTGCAAGGATTCACTGGTTTTTGAGCTGAGAACGGCGGTCAAACAACGCAATTCTGCGATATGCATTATCCCAGTCAGAATTCGACTAGTAGGCATCACTTAATACAACGTTGGATTGGAGAGTAACTCCATCTTGTACCCATTAATGATGGTTTTCAGGATCTAAGCATTTCTGGTTATAGATTCCAATTGTTAGGCCAAGCCGATCAGTCATCCTCTGATCTCTATGGCCTTTACTCTGGAGATTGGGATTGAGGATAAAGTCCTGGCCTTTACCACCTTTAGGTTATCCCCAATAACCCAACTTCCCTGTAACCTGGTATTTCTATTTCCAGAGGGAAAATACCTTCTCTTCTGTTTGACTTCAAGAAACCCTTTATGTCAAAATAACGTATTACCTTTATTATATGGGTTACACTCTATAAGAGTCTATTTTCTATATTTGTAAAAATAAAAAGGTTTTAGACTTTTTTTATTCCGATGCACATTCATTTTTTTTAAAAAATATATTTATTTAGTCCATTGGGTCTCATGGGTGAGAGAAAGTCCCCTCCATTATCTAACCACCTAGAGTCCTTCTTTGCTACTAAGCGCAGCATCTTAAGGGGTAAAGATGAGGCTCAGCGTTATCTCCAATCCCAATCAGTATGGCGGGAGCCCGGCTGTCAGTCACTGATATTGGGGTTTATGTCTCCATATTCTGTTATCAAACACTGACATGAGTGTAATAGGAGACGATGGCTTCTTAGTCCCAAATTGGACAAATACTTTTTCTTCATCAGGACTGACCGCGGATGATGAAGAAATCGGCCGCAGTCACATTAGTATAATTCCTCCCCGGCTGTATCTTATCATCCATATTATAAATCCACAACCTGTGACATCACATAACAGTATTGCATCATAAAGGCTAAAACAGTGACTATACATCTAAGAGCCTCACCGGGGCGGTGATCTGTAGGAATCTCCTCGTTACTCCGCTGATCGCCCCTCACATTTCTCTCTGGAGAATTAATATTGTTCAGATCTTTATCCGGATCCAAAAGCTGCAAAACAAAATATTGTAAAAGTCCCCGGGAATAATGGAGATAAGATCCGGACATGTGAGGCCTGTGGTCAGCTGTGATCCTGCCGTCTCCACCGCTCTCATTACACAAGTATAAAACATCTAATACTGGAGGAGAAAACAAGACTGAACACAAGGAGGTCACAGCCGTCTACACCTCATAGGGGAGATCTCCATCTACCTGAGGATCCTGTGGAGGAGGAGGAGGAGCGGGACATCTCTCTGGGGTCGTCCTCGTACTGGAGACACCTGCAGGAGACACAGACAGGACGGACATCATTATTACATACAGATAATTATAGGCCGGGTGTATTCAGTCCTGTCTATTACCTGGTGATGTGTGGGGCTGGGGCTCCTCCATCATCACCTCCTTGTACCGCTCCTTGTGTCCTTCTAGATACTCCCACTCCTCCATGGAGAAATAGACCGTGACGTCCTGACACCTTATAGGAACCTGACAACACAATGATACCGTCATCACCCAGAATCCTCCAGTGCTGTCCTGTATAATGTCCCAGCATTCCCAGCAGTGTCACCTCTCCAGTCAGCAGCTCCAGCATCTTGTGGGTGAGTTCCAGGATGTTCTGGTCATTGATGTCCTCATGTATCCGGGGGTGAGATGGAGGCCCCGGGATTGGGCTCAGGGTTCCTCCCCGTCCTTCAGACACAGGGGCCTGACAGCGATCACTAGAGGTCTTCACTACTGTGTAATCCTGAGTGTGGAGACATTAATAATATCACTACACACATTTCCAGAGTCCATCACCTCCCCGGTCATATCCTCTGTTATTCCCATAGATAATGATGTAATGTGATGACATCAGAACCTCTCACCTCCCCGGTCATATCCCCTGTTATTCCCATAGATAATGATGTAATGTGATGACATCAGAGCCTCTCACCTCCCCGGTCATATCCTCTGTTATTCCCATAGATAATGATGTAATGTGATGACATCAGAGCCTCTCACCTCCCCGGTCATATCCTCTGTTATTCCCATAAATAATGATGTAATGTGATGACATCAGAGCCTCTCACCTCCCCGGTCATATCCTCTGTTATCCCCATAGATAATGATGTAATGTGATGACATCAGAGCCTCTCACCTCCCCGGTCATATCCTCTGTTATTCCCATAAATAATGATGTAATGTGATGACATCAGAGCCTCTCACCTCCCCGGTCATATCCTCTGTTATTCCCATAGATAATGATGTAATGTGATGACATCAGAGCCTCTCACCTCCCCGGTCATATCCTCTGTTATTCCCATAAATAATGATGTAATGTGATGACATCAGAGCCTCTCACCTCCCCGGTCATATCCTCTGTTATCCCCATAGATAATGATGTAATGTGATGACATCAGAGCCTCTCACCTCCCCGGTCATATCCTCTGTTATTCCCATAGATAATGATGTAATGTGATGACATCAGAGCCTCTCACCTCCCCGGTCATATCCTCTGTTATTCCCATAAATAATGATGTAATGTGATGACATCAGAGCCTCTCACCTCCCCGGTCATATCCTATTATCCCCATAGATAATGATGTAATGTGATGACATCAGAGCCTCTCACCTCCCCGGTCATATCCTATTATCCCCATAGATAATGATGTAATGTGATGATATCAGAGCCTCTCACCTCCCCGGTCATATCCTCTGTTATCCCCATAGATAATGATGTAATGTGATGACATCAGAACCTCTCACCTCCCCGGTCATATCCTCTGTTATCCCCATAGATAATGATGTAATGTGATGACATCACAGCCTCTCACCTCCCCGGTCATATCCTCTGTTATCTCCATAGATAATGATGTAATGTGATGACATCAGAGCCTCTCACCTCCCCGGTCATATCCTCTGTTATCTCCATAGATAATGATGTAATGTGATGACATCAGAGCCTCTCACCTCCCCGGTCATATCCTCTGTTATTCCCATAGATAATGATGTAATGTGATGACATCAGAGCCTCTCACCTCCCCGGTCATATCCCCTGTTATTCCCATAGATAATGATGTAATGTGATGACATCACAGCCTCTCACCTCCCCGGTCATATCCTCTGTTATTCCCATAGATAATGATGTAATGTGATGACATCAGAACCTCTCACCTCCCCGGTCATATCCTCTGTTATCTCCATAGATAATGATGTAATGTGATGACATCAGAGCCTCTCACCTCCCCGGTCATATCCTCTGTTATTCCCATAGATAATGATGTAATGTGATGACATCAGAGCCTCTCACCTCCCCGGTCATATCCCCTGTTATTCCCATAGATAATGATGTAATGTGATGACATCACAGCCTCTCACCTCCCCGGTCATATCCTCTGTTATTCCCATAGATAATGATGTAATGTGATGACATCAGAACCTCTCACCTCCCCGGTCATATCCTCTGTTATCTCCATAGATAATGATGTAATGTGATGACATCAGAGCCTCTCACCTCCCCGGTCATATCCTCTGTTATCTCCATAGATAATGATGTAATGTGATGACATCAGAGCCTCTCACCTCCCCGGTCATATCCTCTGTTATTCCCATAGATAATGATGTAATGTGATGACATCAGAGCCTCTCACCTCCCCGGTCATATCCCCTGTTATTCCCATAGATAATAATGTAATGTGATGACATCAGAACCTCTCACCTCCCCGGTCATATCCTCTGTTATTCCCATAGATAATAATGTAATGTGATGACATCAGAGCCTCTCACCTCCCCGGTCATATCCCCTGTTATTCCCATAGATAATGATGTAATGTGATGACATCAGAGCCTCTCACCTCCCCGGTCATATCCTCTGTTATTCCCATAGATAATGATGTAATGTGATGACGTCACAGCCTCTCACCTCCCCGGTCATATCCTCTGTTATTCCCATAGATAATGATGTAATGTGGTGACGTCACAGCCTCTCACCTCCCCGGTCATATCCTCTGTTATTCCCATAGATAATGATGTAATGTGATGACATCAGAACCTCTCACCTCCCCGGTCATATCCTCTGTTATCCCCATAGATAATGATGTAATGTGATGACATCAGAGCCTCTCACCTCCTCGGTCATATCCTCTGTTATCCCCATAGATAATGATGTAATGTGATGACATCAGAGCCTCTCACCTCCCCGGTCATATCCTCTGTTATCCCCATAGATAATGATGTAATGTGATGCCGTGACAGCCTCTCACCTCCCCGGTCATATCCTCTGTTATTCCCATAGATAATGATGTAATGTGATGACATTAGAGCCTCTCACTTCCCCGGTCATATCCTCTGTTATTCCCATAGATAATGATGTAATGTGATGACATCAGAACCTTTCACCTCCCCGGTCATATCCTCTGTTATTCCCATAGATAATGATGTAATGTGATGACATCAGAGCCTCTCACCTCCCCGGTCATATCCTCTGTTATTCCCATAGATAATGATGTAATGTGATGACATCAGAACCTCTCACCTCCCCGGTCATATCCTCTGTTATTCCCATAGATAATGATGTAATGTGATGCCGTGACAGCCTCTCACCTCCCCGGTCATATCCTCTGTTATTCCCATAGATAATGATGTAATGTGATGACATTAGAGCCTCTCACTTCCCCGGTCATATCCTCTGTTATTCCCATAGATAATGATGTAATGTGATGACATCAGAACCTTTCACCTCCCCGGTCATATCCTCTGTTATTCCCATAGATAATGATGTAATGTGATGACATCAGAGCCTCTCACCTCCCCGGTCATATCCTCTGTTATTCCCATAGATAATGATGTAATGTGATGACATCAGAACCTTTCACCTCCCCGGTCATATCCTCTGTTATTCCCATAGATAATGATGTAATGTGATGACATCAGAGCCTCTCACCTCCCCGGTCATATCCTCTGTTATTCCCATAGATAATGATGTAATGTGATGACATCAGAACCTCTCACCTCCCCGGTCATATCCCCTGTTATTCCCATAGATAATGATGTAATGTGATGACATCAGAGCCTCTCACCTCCCCGGTCATATCCTCTGTTATTCCCATAGATAATAATGTAATGTGATGACATCAGAGCCTCTCACCTCCCCGGTCATATCCTCTGTTATTCCTATAGATAATGATGTAATGTGATGACATCAGAGCCTCTCACCTCCCCGGTCATATCCTCTGTTATTCCCATAGATAATGATGTAATGTGATGACATCAGAGCCTCTCACCTCCCCGGTCATATCCTCTGTTATTCCCATAGATAATGATGTAATGTGATGACATCAGAGCCTCTCACCTCCCCGGTCATATCCCCTGTTATTCCCATAGATAATGATGTAATGTGATGACATCAGAGCCTCTCACCTCCCCGGTCATATCCTCTGTTATTCCCATAGATAATAATGTAATGTGATGACATCAGAGCCTCTCACCTCCCCGGTCATATCCTCTGTTATTCCCATAGATAATAATGTAATGTGATGACATCAGAACCTCTCACCTCCCCGGTCATATCCTCTGCTATTCCCATAGATAATAATGTAATGTGATGACATCAGAACCTCTCACCTCCCCGGTCATATCCCCTGTTATTCCCATAGATAATGATGTAATGTGATGACATCAGATCCTCTCACCTCCCCGGTCATATCCTCTGTTATCCCCATAGATAATGATGTAATGTGGTGACGTCACAGCCTCTCACCTCCCCGGTCATATCCTCTGTTATCCCCATAGATAATGATGTAATGTGGTGACGTCACAGCCTCTCACCTCCCCGGTCATATCCCCTGTTATTCCCATAGATAATGATGTAATGTGATGACATCAGAACCTCTCACCTCCCCGGTCATATCCTCTGTTATTCCCATAGATAATGATGTAATGTGGTGATGTCACAGCCTCTCACCTCCCCGGTCATATCCTCTGTTATCCCCATAGATAATGATGTAATGTGGTGACGTCACAGCCTCTCACCTCCCCGGTCATATCCTCTGTTATCCCCATAGATAATGATGTAATGTGATGACATCAGAACCTCTCACCTCCCCGGTCATATCCTCTGTTATCCCCATAGATAATGATGTAATGTGATGACATCAGAACCTCTCACCTCCCCGGTCATATCCTCTGTTATTCCCATAGATAATGATGTAATGTGATGACATCAGAACCTCTCACCTCCCCGGTCATATCCTCTGTTATTCCCATAGATAATGATGTAATGTGATGACATCAGAACCTCTCACCTCCCCGGTCATATCCTCTGTTATCTCCATAGATAATGATGTAATGTGATGACATCAGAGCCTCTCACCTCCCCGGTCATATCCTCTGTTATTCCCATAGATAATGATGTAATGTGATGACATCAGAGCCTCTCACCTCCCCGGTCATATCCCCTGTTATTCCCATAGATAATGATGTAATGTGATGACATCACAGCCTCTCACCTCCCCGGTCATATCCTCTGTTATTCCCATAGATAATGATGTAATGTGATGACATCAGAACCTCTCACCTCCCCGGTCATATCCTCTGTTATCTCCATAGATAATGATGTAATGTGATGACATCAGAGCCTCTCACCTCCCCGGTCATATCCTCTGTTATCTCCATAGATAATGATGTAATGTGATGACATCAGAGCCTCTCACCTCCCCGGTCATATCCTCTGTTATTCCCATAGATAATGATGTAATGTGATGACATCAGAGCCTCTCACCTCCCCGGTCATATCCCCTGTTATTCCCATAGATAATAATGTAATGTGATGACATCAGAACCTCTCACCTCCCCGGTCATATCCTCTGTTATTCCCATAGATAATAATGTAATGTGATGACATCAGAGCCTCTCACCTCCCCGGTCATATCCTCTGTTATTCCCATAGATAATAATGTAATGTGATGACATCAGAACCTCTCACCTCCCCGGTCATATCCTCTGTTATTCCCATAGATAATGATGTAATGTGATGACATCAGAGCCTCTCACCTCCCCGGTCATATCCTCTGTTATTCCCATAGATAATGATGTAATGTGATGACGTCACAGCCTCTCACCTCCCCGGTCATATCCTCTGTTATTCCCATAGATAATGATGTAATGTGGTGACGTCACAGCCTCTCACCTCCCCGGTCATATCCTCTGTTATCCCCATAGATAATGATGTAATGTGGTGACGTCACAGCCTCTCACCTCCCCGGTCATATCCTCTGTTATCCCCATAGATAATGATGTAATGTGATGACATCAGAGCCTCTCACCTCCCCGGTCATATCCTCTGTTATCCCCATAGATAATGATGTATTGTGATGACATCAGAGCCTCTCACCTCCCCGGTCATATCCTCTGTTATCCCCATAGATAATGATGTAATGTGATGCCGTGACAGCCTCTCACCTCCCCGGTCATATCCTCTGTTATTCCCATAGATAATGATGTAATGTGATGACATTAGAGCCTCTCACTTCCCCGGTCATATCCTCTGTTATTCCCATAGATAATGATGTAATGTGATGACATCAGAACCTTTCACCTCCCCGGTCATATCCTCTGTTATTCCCATAGATAATGATGTAATGTGATGACATCAGAGCCTCTCACCTCCCCGGTCATATCCTCTGTTATTCCCATAGATAATGATGTAATGTGATGACATCAGAGCCTCTCACCTCCCCGGTCATATCCTCTGTTATTCCCATAGATAATGATGTAATGTGATGACATCAGAGCCTCTCACCTCCCCGGTCATATCCCCTGTTATTCCCATAGATAATGATGTAATGTGATGACATCAGAGCCTCTCACCTCCCCGGTCATATCCTCTGTTATTCCCATAGATAATAATGTAATGTGATGACATCAGAGCCTCTCACCTCCCCGGTCATATCCTCTGTTATTCCTATAGATAATGATGTAATGTGATGACATCAGAGCCTCTCACCTCCCCGGTCATATCCTCTGTTATTCCCATAGATAATGATGTAATGTGATGACATCAGAGCCTCTCACCTCCCCGGTCATATCCTCTGTTATTCCCATAGATAATGATGTAATGTGATGACATCAGAGCCTCTCACCTCCCCGGTCATATCCTCTGTTATTCCCATAGATAATGATGTAATGTGATGACATCAGAGCCTCTCACCTCCCCGGTCATATCCCCTGTTATTCCCATAGATAATGATGTAATGTGATGACATCAGAGCCTCTCACCTCCCCGGTCATATCCTCTGTTATTCCCATAGATAATAATGTAATGTGATGACATCAGAGCCTCTCACCTCCCCGGTCATATCCTCTGTTATTCCCATAGATAATGATGTAATGTGATGACATCAGAGCCTCTCACCTCCCCGGTCATATCCCCTGTTATTCCCATAGATAATGATGTAATGTGATGACATCACAGCCTCTCACCTCCCCGGTCATATCCTCTGTTATCCCCATAGATAATGATGTAATGTGGTGACATCACAGCCTCTCACCTCCCCGGTCATATCCTCTGTTATTCCCATAGATAATAATGTAATGTGATGACATCAGAGCCTCTCACCTCCCCGGTCATATCCTCTGTTATTCCCATAGATAATAATGTAATGTGATGACATCAGAGCCTCTCACCTCCCCGGTCATATCCTCTGTTATTCCCATAGATAATAATGTAATGTGATGACATCAGAGCCTCTCACCTCCCCGGTCATATCCTCTGTTATTCCCATAGATAATGATGTAATGTGATGACATCAGAGCCTCTCACCTCCCCGGTCATATCCCCTGTTATTCCCATAGATAATGATGTAATGTGATGACATCAGATCCTCTCACCTCCCCGGTCATATCCTCTGTTATTCCCATAGATAATGATGTAATGTGGTGACGTCACAGCCTCTCACCTCCCCGGTCATATCCTCTGTTATCCCCATAGATAATGATGTAATGTGGTGACGTCACAGCCTCTCACCTCCCCGGTCATATCCTCTGTTATCCCCATAGATAATGATGTAATGTGATGACATCAGAACCTCTCACCTCCCCGGTCATATCCTCTGTTATCCCCATAGATAATGATGTAATGTGATGACATCAGAACCTCTCACCTCCCCGGTCATATCCTCTGTTATTCCCATAGATAATGATGTAATGTGATGACATCAGAACCTCTCACCTCCCCGGTCATATCCTCTGTTATTCCCATAGATAATGATGTAATGTGATGACGTCACAGCCTCTCACCTCCCCGGTCATATCCTCTGTTATTCCCATAGATAATGATGTAATGTGGTGACGTCACAGCCTCTCACCTCCCCGGTCATATCCTCTGTTATCCCCATAGATAATGATGTAATGTGGTGACGTCACAGCCTCTCACCTCCCCGGTCATATCCTCTGTTATTTCCATAGATAATGATGTAATGTGATGACATCAGAGCCTCTCACCTCCCCGGTCATATCCTGTTATCCCCATAGATAATGATGTAATGTGATGACATCAGAGCCTCTCACCTCCCCGGTCATATCCTCTGTTATTCCCATAGATAATGATATAATGTGATGACATCAGAGCCTCTCACCTCCCCGGTCATATCCTCTGTTATTCCCATAGATAATGATGTAATGTGATGACATCAGAGCCTCTCACTTCCCCGGTCATATCCTCTGTTATTCCCATAGATAATGATGTAATGTGATGACATCAGAGCCTCTCACCTCCCCGGTCATATCCTCTGTTATTCCCATAGATAATGATGTAATGTGATGACATCAGAGCCTCTCACCTCCCCGGTCATATCCCCTGTTATTCCCATAGATAATGATGTAATGTGATGACATCAGAGCCTCTCACCTCCCCGGTCATATCCTCTGTTATTCCCATAGATAATGATGTAATGTGATGACATCAGAGCCTCTCACCTCCCCGGTCATATCCTCTGTTATTCCCATAGATAATGATATAATGTGATGACATCAGAGCCTCTCACCTCCCCGGTCATATCCCCTGTTATTCCCATAGATAATGATGTAATGTGATGACATCAGAGCCTCTCACCTCCCCGGTCATATCCTCTGTTATTCCCATAGATAATGATGTCATGTGATGACATCAGAGCCTCTCACCTCCCCGGTCATATCCTCTGTTATTCCCATAGATAATAATGTAATGTGATGACATCAGAACCTCTCACCTCCCCGGTCATATCCTCTGCTATTCCCATAGATAATAATGTAATGTGATGACATCAGAGCCTCTCACCTCCCCGGTCATATCCTCTGTTATCCCCATAGATAATGATGTAATGTGGTGACGTCAGAGCCTCTCACCTCCCCGGTCATATCCTCTGTTATCCCCATAGATAATAATGTAATGTGATGACATCAGAACCTCTCACCTCCCCGGTCATATCCTCTGTTATCCCCATAGATAATGATGTAATGTGATGACATCAGAGCCTCTCACCTCCCCGGTCATATCCTCTGCTATTCCCATAGATAATAATGTAATGTGATGACATCAGAACCTCTCACCTCCCCGGTCATATCCTCTGTTATCCCCATAGATAATGATGTAATGTGGTGACGTCAGAGCCTCTCACCTCCTCGGTCATATCCTCTGTTATTCCCATAGATAATGATGTAATGTGATGACATCAGAGCCTCTCACCTCCTCGGTCATATCCTCTGTTATTCCCATAGATAATGATGTAATGTGATGACATCAGAGCCTCTCACCTCCCCGGTCATATCCTCTGTTATTCCCATAGATAATGATGTAATGTGATGACATCAGAACCTCTCACCTCCCCGGTCATATCCTCTGTTATTCCCATAGATAATGGTGTAATGTGGTGACATCAGAGCCTCTCACCTCCCCGGTCATATCCTCTGTTATTCCCATAGATAATGATGTAATGTGATGACATCAGAGCCTCTCACCTCCCCGGTCATATCCTCTGTTATCCCCATAGATAATGATGTAATGTGGTGACGTCACAGCCTCTCACCTCCCCGGTCATATCCTCTGTTATCCCCATAGTAATGATGTAATGTGATGACATCAGAGCCTCTCACCTCCCCGGTCATATCCTCTGTTATCTCCATAGATAATGATGTAATGTGATGACATCAGAGCCTCTCACCTCCCCGGTCATATCCTCTGTTATCCCCATAGATAATGATGTAATGTGGTGACGTCAGAGCCTCTCACCTCCCCGGTCATATCCTCTGTTATTCCCATAGATAATGATGTAACGTGATGACATCAGATCCTCTCACCTCCCCGGTCATATCCTCTGTTATTCCCATAGATAATGGTGTAATGTGGTGACATCAGAGCCTCTCACCTCCCCGGTCATATCCTCTGTTATTCCCATAGATAATGATGTAATGTGATGACATCAGAGCCTCTCACCTCCCCGGTCATATCCTCTGTTATCCCCATAGATAATGATGTAATGTGGTGACGTCACAGCCTCTCACCTCCCCGGTCATATCCTCTGTTATCCCCATAGTAATGATGTAATGTGATGACATCAGAGCCTCTCACCTCCCCGGTCATATCCTCTGTTATCTCCATAGATAATGATGTAATGTGATGACATCAGAGCCTCTCACCTCCCCGGTCATATCCTCTGTTATCCCCATAGATAATGATGTAATGTGATGACATCAGAGCCTCTCACCTCCCCGGTCATATCCTCTGTTATCCCCATAGATAATGATGTAATGTGGTGACATCAGAGCCTCTCACCTCCCCGGTCATATCCTCTGTTATCCCCATAGATAATGATGTAATGTGATGACATCAGAGCCTCTCACCTCCCCGGTCATATCCTCTGTTATCCCCATAGATAATGATGTAATGTGGTGACATCAGAGCCTCTCACCTCCCCGGTCATATCCTCTGTTATCCCCATAGATAATGATGTAATGTGATGACATCAGAGCCTCTCACCTCCCCGGTCATATCCTCTGTTATCCCCATAGATAATGATGTAATGTGATGACATCAGAGCCTCTCACCTCCCCGGTCATATCCTCTGTTATTCCCATAGATAATGGTGTAATGTGGTGACATCAGAGCCTCTCACCTCCCCGGTCATATCCTCTGTTATTCCCATAGATAATGATGTAATGTGATGACATCAGAGCCTCTCACCTCCCCGGTCATATCCTCTGTTATCCCCATAGTAATGATGTAATGTGATGACATCAGAGCCTCTCACCTCCCCGGTCATATCCTCTGTTATTCCCATAGATAATGATGTAATGTGATGACATCAGAGCCTCTCACCTCCCCGGTCATATCCTCTGTTATCCCCATAGATAATGATGTAATGTGATGACATCAGAGCCTCTCACCTCCCCGGTCATATCCTCTGTTATTCCCATAGATAATGATGTAATGTGATGACATCAGAGCCTCTCACCTCCCCGGTCATATCCTCTGTTATTCCCATAGATAATGATGTAATGTGATGACATCAGAGCCTCTCACCTCCCCGGTCATATCCCCTGTTATTCCCATAGATAATGATGTAATGTGATGACATCAGAGCCTCTCACCTCCCCGGTCATATCCTCTGTTATTCCCATAGATAATAATGTAATGTGATGACATCAGAGCCTCTCACCTCCCCGGTCATATCCTCTGTTATTCCTATAGATAATGATGTAATGTGATGACATCAGAGCCTCTCACCTCCCCGGTCATATCCTCTGTTATTCCCATAGATAATGATGTAATGTGATGACATCAGAGCCTCTCACCTCCCCGGTCATATCCTCTGTTATTCCCATAGATAATGATGTAATGTGATGACATCAGAGCCTCTCACCTCCCCGGTCATATCCTCTGTTATTCCCATAGATAATGATGTAATGTGATGACATCAGAGCCTCTCACCTCCCCGGTCATATCCCCTGTTATTCCCATAGATAATGATGTAATGTGATGACATCAGAGCCTCTCACCTCCCCGGTCATATCCTCTGTTATTCCCATAGATAATAATGTAATGTGATGACATCAGAGCCTCTCACCTCCCCGGTCATATCCTCTGTTATTCCCATAGATAATGATGTAATGTGATGACATCAGAGCCTCTCACCTCCCCGGTCATATCCCCTGTTATTCCCATAGATAATGATGTAATGTGATGACATCACAGCCTCTCACCTCCCCGGTCATATCCTCTGTTATCCCCATAGATAATGATGTAATGTGGTGACATCACAGCCTCTCACCTCCCCGGTCATATCCTCTGTTATTCCCATAGATAATAATGTAATGTGATGACATCAGAGCCTCTCACCTCCCCGGTCATATCCTCTGTTATTCCCATAGATAATAATGTAATGTGATGACATCAGAGCCTCTCACCTCCCCGGTCATATCCTCTGTTATTCCCATAGATAATAATGTAATGTGATGACATCAGAGCCTCTCACCTCCCCGGTCATATCCTCTGTTATTCCCATAGATAATGATGTAATGTGATGACATCAGAGCCTCTCACCTCCCCGGTCATATCCCCTGTTATTCCCATAGATAATGATGTAATGTGATGACATCAGATCCTCTCACCTCCCCGGTCATATCCTCTGTTATTCCCATAGATAATGATGTAATGTGGTGACGTCACAGCCTCTCACCTCCCCGGTCATATCCTCTGTTATCCCCATAGATAATGATGTAATGTGGTGACGTCACAGCCTCTCACCTCCCCGGTCATATCCTCTGTTATCCCCATAGATAATGATGTAATGTGATGACATCAGAACCTCTCACCTCCCCGGTCATATCCTCTGTTATCCCCATAGATAATGATGTAATGTGATGACATCAGAACCTCTCACCTCCCCGGTCATATCCTCTGTTATTCCCATAGATAATGATGTAATGTGATGACATCAGAACCTCTCACCTCCCCGGTCATATCCTCTGTTATTCCCATAGATAATGATGTAATGTGATGACGTCACAGCCTCTCACCTCCCCGGTCATATCCTCTGTTATTCCCATAGATAATGATGTAATGTGGTGACGTCACAGCCTCTCACCTCCCCGGTCATATCCTCTGTTATCCCCATAGATAATGATGTAATGTGGTGACGTCACAGCCTCTCACCTCCCCGGTCATATCCTCTGTTATTTCCATAGATAATGATGTAATGTGATGACATCAGAGCCTCTCACCTCCCCGGTCATATCCTGTTATCCCCATAGATAATGATGTAATGTGATGACATCAGAGCCTCTCACCTCCCCGGTCATATCCTCTGTTATTCCCATAGATAATGATGTAATGTGATGACATCAGAGCCTCTCACCTCCCCGGTCATATCCTCTGTTATTCCCATAGATAATGATATAATGTGATGACATCAGAGCCTCTCACCTCCCCGGTCATATCCTCTGTTATTCCCATAGATAATGATGTAATGTGATGACATCAGAGCCTCTCACTTCCCCGGTCATATCCTCTGTTATTCCCATAGATAATGATGTAATGTGATGACATCAGAGCCTCTCACCTCCCCGGTCATATCCTCTGTTATTCCCATAGATAATGATGTAATGTGATGACATCAGAGCCTCTCACCTCCCCGGTCATATCCCCTGTTATTCCCATAGATAATGATGTAATGTGATGACATCAGAGCCTCTCACCTCCCCGGTCATATCCTCTGTTATTCCCATAGATAATGATGTAATGTGATGACATCAGAGCCTCTCACCTCCCCGGTCATATCCTCTGTTATTCCCATAGATAATGATGTCATGTGATGACATCAGAGCCTCTCACCTCCCCGGTCATATCCTCTGTTATTCCCATAGATAATAATGTAATGTGATGACATCAGAACCTCTCACCTCCCCGGTCATATCCTCTGCTATTCCCATAGATAATAATGTAATGTGATGACATCAGAGCCTCTCACCTCCCCGGTCATATCCTCTGTTATCCCCATAGATAATGATGTAATGTGGTGACGTCAGAGCCTCTCACCTCCCCGGTCATATCCTCTGTTATCCCCATAGATAATAATGTAATGTGATGACATCAGAACCTCTCACCTCCCCGGTCATATCCTCTGTTATCCCCATAGATAATGATGTAATGTGATGACATCAGAGCCTCTCACCTCCCCGGTCATATCCTCTGCTATTCCCATAGATAATAATGTAATGTGATGACATCAGAACCTCTCACCTCCCCGGTCATATCCTCTGTTATCCCCATAGATAATGATGTAATGTGGTGACGTCAGAGCCTCTCACCTCCTCGGTCATATCCTCTGTTATTCCCATAGATAATGATGTAATGTGATGACATCAGAGCCTCTCACCTCCTCGGTCATATCCTCTGTTATTCCCATAGATAATGATGTAATGTGATGACATCAGAGCCTCTCACCTCCCCGGTCATATCCTCTGTTATTCCCATAGATAATGATGTAATGTGATGACATCAGAACCTCTCACCTCCCCGGTCATATCCTCTGTTATTCCCATAGATAATGGTGTAATGTGGTGACATCAGAGCCTCTCACCTCCCCGGTCATATCCTCTGTTATTCCCATAGATAATGATGTAATGTGATGACATCAGAGCCTCTCACCTCCCCGGTCATATCCTCTGTTATCCCCATAGATAATGATGTAATGTGGTGACGTCACAGCCTCTCACCTCCCCGGTCATATCCTCTGTTATCCCCATAGTAATGATGTAATGTGATGACATCAGAGCCTCTCACCTCCCCGGTCATATCCTCTGTTATCTCCATAGATAATGATGTAATGTGATGACATCAGAGCCTCTCACCTCCCCGGTCATATCCTCTGTTATCCCCATAGATAATGATGTAATGTGGTGACGTCAGAGCCTCTCACCTCCCCGGTCATATCCTCTGTTATTCCCATAGATAATGATGTAACGTGATGACATCAGATCCTCTCACCTCCCCGGTCATATCCTCTGTTATTCCCATAGATAATGGTGTAATGTGGTGACATCAGAGCCTCTCACCTCCCCGGTCATATCCTCTGTTATTCCCATAGATAATGATGTAATGTGATGACATCAGAGCCTCTCACCTCCCCGGTCATATCCTCTGTTATCCCCATAGATAATGATGTAATGTGGTGACGTCACAGCCTCTCACCTCCCCGGTCATATCCTCTGTTATCCCCATAGTAATGATGTAATGTGATGACATCAGAGCCTCTCACCTCCCCGGTCATATCCTCTGTTATCTCCATAGATAATGATGTAATGTGATGACATCAGAGCCTCTCACCTCCCCGGTCATATCCTCTGTTATCCCCATAGATAATGATGTAATGTGATGACATCAGAGCCTCTCACCTCCCCGGTCATATCCTCTGTTATCCCCATAGATAATGATGTAATGTGGTGACATCAGAGCCTCTCACCTCCCCGGTCATATCCTCTGTTATCCCCATAGATAATGATGTAATGTGATGACATCAGAGCCTCTCACCTCCCCGGTCATATCCTCTGTTATCCCCATAGATAATGATGTAATGTGGTGACATCAGAGCCTCTCACCTCCCCGGTCATATCCTCTGTTATCCCCATAGATAATGATGTAATGTGATGACATCAGAGCCTCTCACCTCCCCGGTCATATCCTCTGTTATCCCCATAGATAATGATGTAATGTGATGACATCAGAGCCTCTCACCTCCCCGGTCATATCCTCTGTTATTCCCATAGATAATGGTGTAATGTGGTGACATCAGAGCCTCTCACCTCCCCGGTCATATCCTCTGTTATTCCCATAGATAATGATGTAATGTGATGACATCAGAGCCTCTCACCTCCCCGGTCATATCCTCTGTTATCCCCATAGTAATGATGTAATGTGATGACATCAGAGCCTCTCACCTCCCCGGTCATATCCTCTGTTATTCCCATAGATAATGATGTAATGTGATGACATCAGAGCCTCTCACCTCCCCGGTCATATCCTCTGTTATCCCCATAGATAATGATGTAATGTGATGACATCAGAGCCTCTCACCTCCCCGGTCATATCCTCTGTTATCCCCATAGTAATGATGTAATGTGATGACATCAGAGCCTCTCACCTCCCCGGTCATATCCTCTGTTATCCCCATAGATAATGATGTAATGTGGTGACATCAGAGCCTCTCACCTCCCCGGTCATATCCTCTGTTATCCCCATAGATAATGATGTAATGTGGTGACGTCAGAGCCTCTCACCTCCCCGGTCATATCCTCTGTTATCCCCATAGATAATGATGTAACGTGATGACATCAGAGCCTCTCACCTCCCCGGTCATAGCCTCTGTTATCCCCATAGATAATGATGTCATGTGGTGACGTCACAGCCTCTCACCTCCCCGGTCATATCCTCTGTTATCCCCATAGATAATGATGTCATGTGGTGACGTCATATCCTCTGTTATCCCCATAGTAATGATGTAATGTGATGACATCAGAGCCTCTCACCTCCCCGGTCATATCCTCTGTTATCCCCATAGATAATGATGTCATGTGGTGACGTCACAGCCTCTCACCTCCCCGGTCATATCCTCTGTTATCCCCATAGATAATGATGTCATGTGGTGACGTCATATCCTCTGTTATCCCCATAGTAATGATGTAATGTGATGACATCAGAGCCTCTCACCTCCCCGGTCATATCCTCTGTTATTCCCATAGATAATAATGTAATGTGATGACATCAGAGCCTCTCACCTCCCCGGTCATATCCTCTGTTATCCCCATAGATAATGATGTAATGTGATGACATCAGAGCCTCTCACCTCCCCGGTCATATCCTCTGTTATTCCCATAGATAATGATGTAATGTGATGACATCAGAGCCTCTCACCTCCCCGGTCATATCCTCTGTTATTCCCATAGATAATGATGTCATGTGGTGACGTCACAGCCTCTCACTTCCCCGGTCATATCCTCTGTTATCCCCATAGATAATGATGTCATGTGGTGACGTCACAGCCTCTCACCTCCCCGGTCATATCCTCTGTTATCCCCATAGATAATGATGTAATGTGATGACATCAGAGCCTCTCACCTCCCCGGTCATATCCTCTGTTATTCCCATAGATAATGATGTCATGTGGTGACATCAGAGCCTCTCACCTCCCCGGTCATATCCTCTGTTATCCCCATAGATAATGATGTAATGTGATGACATCACAGCCTCTCACCTCCCCGGTCATATCCTCTGTTATTCCCATAGATAATGATGTAATGTGATGACATCAGAGCCTCTCACCTCCCCGGTCATATCCTCTGTTATTCCCATAGATAATGATGTCATGTGGTGACGTCACAGCCTCTCACTTCCCCGGTCATATCCTCTGTTATCCCCATAGATAATGATGTCATGTGGTGACGTCACAGCCTCTCACCTCCCCGGTCATATCCTCTGTTATCCCCATAGATAATGATGTAATGTGATGACATCAGAGCCTCTCACCTCCCCGGTCATATCCTCTGTTATTCCCATAGATAATGATGTCATGTGGTGACGTCAGAGCCTCTCACCTCCCCGGTCATATCCTCTGTTATCCCCATAGATAATGATGTAATGTGATGACATCACAGCCTCTCACCTCCCCGGTCATATCCTCTGTTATCCCCATAGATAATGATGTAATGTGATGACATCACAGCCTCTCACCTCCCCGGTCATATCCTCTGTTATCCCCATAGATAATGATGTAATGTGATGACATCACAGCCTCTCACCTCCCCGGTCATATCCTCTGTTATTCCCATAGATAATGATGTAATGTGATGACATCAGAGCCTCTCACCTCCCCGGTCATATCCTCTGTTATTCCCATAGATAATGATGTAATGTGATGACATCACAGCCTCTCACCTCCCCGGTCATATCCTCTGTTATTCCCATAGATAATGATGTAATGTGATGACATCAGAGCCTCTCACCTCCCCGGTCATATCCTCTGTTATTCCCATAGATAATGATGTAATGTGATGACATCAGAACCTCTCACCTCCCCGGTCATATCCTCTGTTATCCCCATAGATAATGATGTAATGTGATGACATCAGAACCTCTCACCTCCCCGGTCATATCCTCTGTTATTCCCATAGATAATGATGTAATGTGATGACATCACAGCCTCTCACCTCCCCGGTCATATCCTCTGTTATCCCCATAGATAATGATGTAATGTGATGACATCAGAACCTCTCACCTCCCCGGTCATATCCTCTGTTATCCCCATAGATAATGATGTCATGTGGTGACGTCACAGCCTCTCACCTCCCCGGTCATAGCCTCTGTTATTCCCATAGATAATGATGTAATGTGGTGACGTCACAGCCTCTCACCTCCCCGGTCATATCCTCTGTTATCCCCATAGATAATGATGTAATGTGATGACATCAGAACCTCTCACCTCCCCGGTCATATCCTCTGTTATCCCCATAGATAATGATGTCATGTGGTGACGTCACAGCCTCTCACCTCCCCGGTCATATCCTCTGTTATTCCCATAGATAATGATGTAATGTGATGACATCACAGCCTCTCACCTCCCCGGTCATATCCTCTGTTATCCCCATAGATAATGATGTAATGTGATGACATCAGAACCTCTCACCTCTCCGGTCATATCCTCTGTTATCCCCATAGATAATAATGTAATGTGATGACATCAGAACCTCTCACCTCCCCGGTCATATCCTCTGTTATCCCCATAGATAATGATGTCATGTGGTGACGTCACAGCCTCTCACCTCCCCGGTCATATCCTCTGTTATCCCCATAGATAATGATGTAATGTGATGACGTCACAGCCTCTCACCTCCCCGGTCATATCCTCTGTTATCCCCATAGATAATGATGTAATGTGGTGACGTCACAGCCTCTCCCCTCCCCGGTCATATCCTCTGTTATTCCCATAGATAATGATGTAATGTGATGACATCAGAGCCTCTCACCTCCCCGGTCATATCCTCTGTTATCCCCATAGATAATGATGTAATGTGATGACATCAGAGCCTCTCACCTCCCCGGTCATATCCTCTGTTATCCCCATAGATAATGATGTCATGTGGTGACGTCATATCCTCTGTTATCCCCATAGATAATGATGTCATGTGGTGACGTCACAGCCTCTCACCTCTGCAGTAAGATGGGAGAGGAGCTCCAGGGTGAGGGGAATGATCCTCGCCGCCATTTTGCCTCTTTTCTTCAGAGGATTCTTTATTGGAGGAATCTGAATGGAGAAAAGATGAGAAGAGAAAATAACGGAAACTTCACAGGAAACAACTCGGAGAAACGTCTCCAGAGGATCCGGCATTTACCCTTATTCCCGGCTTCTGCCTGTAGGTGGCGCTGCACTTGCTCTGTGGCCAGCACTGGGGGCGCAGGCGCAGTGTGACATTAGTGTGGCTGGGACTTGTGGTGCAGGGAGTCTGTGTCTCTGCAGAGCGCTGGGATCTGGAGTTCTCCGCTCTGTGCTGGGGGAGGACACGTCCTGCAGATTTCCTGAGGGGTGACGTCACCGGAAGGGGCGGGGCAGAGCAGAGCTGCGGGCGGGGCAGAGCGGACGGATCCTGACCCTGAGGTGGGACTGGAGGCTTCTAAAGGAGGGGGATATGGGGGGTATAGGCTCGTACTGGGCGGGGGGAACCCTGCACGTATGGGGGTGGTTATACTAGGCAGGGGGGATGCAGCACTTGAGGGGGGCCTGCACTGGGCAGGAGGCGACGCTGCACGTTCGGGGGGCTCGTAGTGGGCAGTGGGCAGCGCTGGCTGTTTGGGGGGGCTCGCATGGAGAGAGGCTGCACGTTGAGGGTCTCACAGGGAGAGGCCTCACGTTGGAGAGGCTCATTATTCAGGGGGTGATGCTGCACTTTGGGGGGCTTGCAGGGGCCCGTGTTGCAGGTTAAGGGGGGCTCGCACAGGGAACTCTGTATTATTAATCTTTGTTTCTCGTACACAGCTTGTGACTATCGGCGCTGGGTGTAATTGCCCCCCGTCGTCCCACCTTAGAGAGGGAGAGAACAGTGCGGTGTAATCCACATCATCTTCCGGTGTCCTCCAATGTATTCAATGAGAGGAATTTATGGTAAATGCAGAAATAAAATTTTTTTACACCAAAAACGCACGGGACTCGGGTACAAGAGATTTTTCTTTCATTGTCTCCAATGTCCAACATGGCCTAATTCTACGTATTGATTTGTACAGTTGATTGTTATATATTTGTATCCCCGACCTTCTGTCTCCACCCCATTACCCTGTAGACTGTGAGCCCCCGAGGGCAGGGTCCGCTCCCCTCTGTACCCGTCTGTCAGTGTTATATATTTGTATCCCCGACCTTCTGTCTCCTCCCCATTACCCTGTAGACTGTGAGCCCCCGAGGGCAGGGTCCGCTCTCCTCTGTACCCGTCTGTCAGTGTTATATATTTGTAGCCCCGCTCTACTGTCTCCTCCCCATTCCCCTGTAGACTGTGAGCCCCCGAGGGCAGGGTCCTCTCCCCTCTGTACCCGTCTGTCAGTGTTATATATTTGTAGCCCCGCTTTACTGTCTTCTCCCCATTACCCTGTAGACTGTGAGCCCCCGAGGGCAGGGTCCGCTCCCCTCTGTACCCGTCTGTTAGTGTTATATATTTGTATCCCCGACCTTCTGTCTCCTCCCCATTACCCTGTAGACTGTGAGCCCCCGAGGGCAGGGTCCGCTCCCCTCTGTACCAGTCTGTCAGTGTTATATATTTGTATCCCCGCCCTACTGTCTCCTCCCCATTACCCTGTAGACTGTGAGCCCCCGAGGGCAGGGTCCGCTCCCCTCTGTACCCGTCTGTCAGTGTTATATATATGTATCCCCGACCTTCTGTCTCCTCCCCGTTACCCTGTAGACTGTGAGCCCCCGAGGGCAGGGTCCGCTCCCCTCTGTACCCGTCTGTCAGTGTTATATATTTGTATCCCCGACCTTCTGTCTCCTCCCCATTACCCTGTAGACTGTGAGCCCCCGAGGGCAGGGTCCGCTCCCCTCTGTACCCGTCTGTCAGTGTTATATATTTGTATCCACGACCTTCTGTCTCCTCCCCATTACCCTGTAGACTGTGAGCCCCCGAGGGCAGGGTCCTCTCCCCTCTGTACCCGTCTGTCAGTGTTATATATTTGTAGCCCCGCTCTACTGTCTTCTCCCCATTACCCTGTAGACTGTGAGCCCCCGAGGGCAGGGTCCGCTCCCCTCTGTACCCGTCTGTCAGTGTTATATATTTGTATCCCCGACCTTCTGTCTCCTCCCCATTACCCTGTAGACTGTGAGCCCCCGAGGGCAGGGTCCGCTCCCCTCTGTACCCGTCTGTCAGTGTTATATATTTGTATCCACGACCTTCTGTCTCCTCCCCATTACCCTGTAGACTGTGAGCCCCCGAGGGCAGGGTCCTCTCCCCTCTGTACCCGTCTGTCAGTGTTATATATTTGTAGCCCCGCTCTACTGTCTTCTCCCCATTACCCTGTAGACTGTGAGTCCCCGAGGGCAGGGTCCGCTCCCCCCTGTACCCGTCTGTGAGGATTGGTTTTGTCACTGTAATTTATATCTGTATTTTGTGTGTTGCCCGTTCCCATGTACAGCATGCAGGGCCGCCACTAGGAATTTCAGGGCCTCATACTGGCAAAATTTTTGGGCCCCCTTGAGACTCCGCCCAGGCCCCAGCCCCGCCTCTGCCCAGCTCCACCTCCAATCGGCACTCCGCTCCCATAGTCTGAGTAGTCATCATGTGACCAATCATTCATGCGATTTTCATACTTAGTCATGTGATGCCGAGCTGCTTTTCCTAATTCTTTCAATGATCAGTGGAAAAGAGAGCGGTAAGAAGAAAAGCGAATTGTCAGATGACCGTAAGTATGAAAATCACACATGAGTGGAGTGGCCATGTGATGACTGCTGGAACCAGCAAGCAGAGCCGAATCCTGACAGTGAGTATATTACACGCTGTTAGGATTGGGCATGCTACACGGCTGAACTTTATAATTGAAGGGCTTGTGCAGGTTTGAGATGAGGTGACTGCCGGCTTCTGCATTCTCACTGCACTTGCACTGCACACTTTTAGGTTTCTCCCTTGCTAGTTGCAAGAGTGGACAGTCATATGAACACAAGTATGTGATTTGTATACTTCTGGCCACACTCTGACTAGACGTGTCCGGCCTCATGCAATTCATTTTCAGTGATCAAGGCCACGCATGTCTAGTCAGCACGTGACCACTTCTATGTAAATCGCAATTGTGACCTCCCACTCTCACCACCGGCACCAGAGAATACCGCCAGCGTGCAGTGCGCGCACTGTGAGAACTCAAAGTCTGTAGTCACATAGAGTGACACAGTAAGTGCAGACACATCACAAACGTGGGACAACTCCTTTAATTCTCCTAACTTTAAAAAAACAGTAACCATTAAATTAGCATATAGCACAATACTTTATTAACATAGCCCTGTATAATGTAATCTTACAAGGTCTGAACTGTTACATTTGTACAGGATCAGGATTTATAACAGCACAGGAATACATCAACCGAGAGCCACCAGAAGTACAGAAATACATCACTAGAGCCCCCATTAGTACAGAAACACAGCATCAAAACCCTCATCAGTACAGAAATACATCACCAGAACCACCATAGGTACATAAGTACATCACAAGAACCACCATAGGTACAGAAACAAAGCATCAAAATTCTTATCAGTAAAGAAAGTCATCATCAGTACCACCAGCAGTACAGAAATACATCAATATAATCCCTATCAGTACAGAAACAGCATCACAACCCTCATCAGTGCAGAAATACATCACAAGAATTGGTACCCGGTTCATCAATTGTAATGTCAGGTCAGCCTTGTATACTGTATATATATATTTATCGCATCAACCTAGAATTTTCAGTATGTCCTTAACAATGGTAATAAGATACTGGGAGTTGTAGCTATTAGTTCTTACAGAGGATACAGGAACTACAGTACTGGTGAGAATTAGTATCACAAATAAACATTTACAGTGGGTACGGAAAGTATTCAGACCCCTTTACATTTTTTATTGTGTTTCATTGCAGCCATTTGGTAAATTCAAAAAAGTTCATTTCTTTCTCGTTAATGTACACTCTGCGCCCCATCCCCCATCTTGACAGAAAAAACAGAAATGTAGAATTTTTTTCAAATTTATTAAATAAGAAAAACTGAAGTATCACATGGTCATAAATATTCAGCCCCTTTGCATTACATACATTAATGAGAATAAAATGAACTTTATTGAATTTACCAAATATCTGCAATGAAACAGAGTGAATAATTTAAAGTGATCTGAATACTTTCCATACCCACTGTATATTCAGGTCCCTTATAGATGACCTTGTCTCTGAAGAGTCGTTCTTTTTCTTTTCTTTATCTTGTCCAGATGCCATGATGAATTTTCATGGCCACAGCTCGTCTCTGCAGACTTCCATCTTCTCCACTTTTCTGCAGCACATCCCGACACAATGCCGGAAAAATAAGTGTCATTATAATGTCACAGAATAAAAATATCTGCCCCACGCTGCGCTCCTGAATAAATAATTAATCCTCACTGTGTTCCCTGCACAAAACATGGCACACCCAGTCCCTCTTATGATACGTGCCCTCCACACCACCCTCTCCTTTCCATATTAAGCCCTCTCTTCACACTCCTCTCCACCCTACCCAGTCTTTATTATGTGCCATTTTTCTCATCCCATACGGTCATATAACAACCTCCGTAGTCATCACCTCCTTGCTTCACATACTATGACCGCACCATTCCCCTCCTCATAGTGTCCGCACCAATCCCCCCTCTCATCATACTGTCCGCACCCATGCCCCCTCACTGCTCATACTGTGTCCGCACGCATCCCCCCTCTAATGCTGTGTCTGCACCCATCCCCCCCTCTCTGCATACTATCTGCACCAATCCCCCCTCACATTTTATACTGTGTCTGCACCCATCCCCCCTCTCATGCTGTGTCTGCACCCATCCCCCCTCTCATGCTGTGTCTGCACCCATCCCCCCTCACTTCCAATGCTATGTCTACACTTGTCCCCTTCACTTTTCATACTGTGTCTGCACCCATCCCCCCTCACTTCCAATGCTATGTCCACACTTGTCCCCTTCACTTTTCATACTGTGTCCGCACCCATCCTCCCCTCACATTTTATACTGTTCACAAACATCCCCCTTCACCTTTCATACTGTCTTCACCCAACCTCCTTCACAATACTGTCTTTAAATTTAACCCATGGTTCCCCATACGCCTCCTCCATTCGGTCCCCATACTGTATGTGCACTTTAACCCCTTTGCTCCCTTTTCTAGGTTCTCAAATGGCCCCGTTTGCTCCACATACACCCCCTCTCCCGTCCCCTAATTACAATCAATCTTGGCGTCTCCAGCTCCATTGGAGCACTTTCCACCAGCTCTGTTCGCCCTTTGCGGCACCGAGTGTCGTCAGCAGCGTGATCATCTGACCGGCTCACAATGCTGACGTCACTGGGTCAGGGCTTGTACTGGCGTCGAATAGACACTTGTACAGTGATCCCTGGGAGCCCGCGCTTCAGATTCTGTGAGCCGCGGTCGGCTTGACAGCGGCTCAGAGAACGTCGGACTCCCAGGCAGTTGCTGGGAGATACCGTGGACCCCGCATCAGGCGACCCCTGCCAGCTGCGCCCGCCTGCCTCCTCTACATTTGGCTCTGGGGCCTGGTGAGTAGAAGAATGAAAGAGGAGGGGCCTGGGCTGCCAGCGTGTCCGGGCCCCCCTGTGTGCTTCTGCCCAACGGGTCCGCCCTCTGACGTGCATCTCCCCTCCCCAAGCCCCCCCCCTCCTCCACTGACCCGATCTCCAGTCCCTCCAGCACATGGATAATTTGCATGCTCCACCCCGTCGCATGCAAATTTTCCATCTATAGTAGCCGAAGCAACATTGCTGAGCCCCTCTGCTGCGGCTGTGACTGGGGCCCGGTGAAGAGGCGGGCCTGGTCGGCCTGGGGCTTAATACAGCTAAGTTATTACCCCAGGCTTGGCCGGGCCCCCCCTCTTCACGGGGCCCGATACACCCGTCAGTAGTAATGCCCTGATGGCGGCCCTGCCTGTGTGGGGTGCGCGTCCATCACTGAGGGATCCCGGAGTGTGTGTGACCTGTGGGGGAGCGCATCCATCACTGAGGGGTCCCGGAGTGTGTGTGACCTGTGGGGGAGCGCATCCATCACTGAGGGGTCCCGGAGTGTGTGTGACCTGTGGGGGGTGTGCGGCCATCACTGAGGGATCCCGGAGTGTGTGTGACCTGTGGGGTGTGCGCGGCCATCACTAAGAGATCCTGGAGTGTGTGTGACCTGTGGGGGGCCATCACTGAGGGGTCCCGGAGTGTGTGTGACCTGTGGGGGGAGCGCGGCCATCACTAAGGGGTCCCGGAGTGTGTGTGACCTGTGGGGGGTGCACGGCTCTCACTTCGTCTGAGTCTCCGTCTGTTTTCCCGTCCTGGTAACAGGAATCATGCCACTCCGGGGGATTTCTTAAAACATTTACTCATACTCACCAGTTTCATGGCATTCTTCATCTTCTCCTCACTAAGATAATCTCTCCCCTATACGCTCCCACTATGGGTGCAACAGTAGACCCCGCACTACACATGGAGTAGAGAGCAACAGACCCCGCACTACACATGGGGGAGAGAGATCGACAGACCCCGCACTACACATGGGGGGAAAGAGAGCGACAGACCCCGCACTACACATGGGGGGAAAGAGAGCGACAGACCCCGCACTACACATGGGGGGAAAGAGAGCGACAGACCCCGCACTACACATGGGGGAGAGAGAGCGACAGACCCCGCACTACACATGGGGGAGAGAGCGACAGACCCCGCACTACACATGGGGGAGAGAGCGACAGACCCCGCACTACACATGAGGGAGAGAGAGCGACAGACCCCGCACTACACATGGGGGAGAGAGAGCGACAGACCCCGCACTACACATGGGGGAGAGAGAGCGACAGACCCCACACTACACATGGGGGAGAGAGAGCGACAGACCCCGCACTACACATGGGGGAGAGAGAGCGACAGACCCCGCACTACACATGGGGGAGAGAGCGACAGACCCCGCAGTACACATGGGGGAGAGAGAGCGACAGACCCCGCACTACACATGGGGGAGAGAGCGACAGACCCCGCACTACACATGAGGGAGAGAGAGCGACAGACCCTGCACTACACATGGGGGAGAGAGAGAGCGACAGACCCCGCACTACACATGGGGGAGAGAGAGAGCGACAGACCCCGCACTACACATGGGGGAGAGAGAGCGACAGACCCCGCACTACACATGGGGGAGAGAGAGCGACAGACCCCGCACTACACATGAGAGAGAGAGAGCGACAGACCCCGCACTACACATGGGGGAGAGAGAGCGACAGACCCCGCACTACACATGGGGGAGAGAGAGCGACAGACCCCGCACTACACATGGGTAAGAGAGCGACAGACCCCGCACTACACATGGGGGGGGAGAGAGCGACAGACCCCGCACTACACATGGGGGAGAGAGAGCGACAGACCCCGCACTACACATGGGGGAGAGAGAGCGACAGACCCCGCACTACACATGAGGGAGAGAGAGCGACAGACCCCGCACTACACATGAGGGAGAGAGCGACAGACCCCGCACTACACATGGGGGAGAGAGAGCGACAGACCCCGCACTACACATGGGGGAGAGAGAGCGACAGACCCCGCACTACACATGGGGGAGAGAGAGTGATAAACTGTTTATGATAACTCCTTTAAAGCTGAACAATATTAGGACCAAGGATAAAATGTTGCAGTCTCCTCCTCAGATCGGGTTCATTTTGCTCCAGCAGAGAGGAGGGAAGACGACATCTGCACTTTATAGTCTCAAATTACAGTGAAGGAAATAATTATTTGACCCCTTGCTGATTTTGTAACTTTTCCCACCGACAATGGCATGATCAGTCTATTCATTTTAAAGGGGTGGTCCACCCATTTTTTTTTTCCCCCAATGATTTTCACTTACCATTGTCTGCATCTTCTTCAATAGCCTCTATTTCCATTTCTGGCACTGAGCCGCGCTATTCTGCACGCTCAGTGCCTGTCACATGACCGCCTGGAGCTGTGGCCGCCGGCATCCTCTGACGTCCCGGCATTTCCGGGCTCTCAAACAAGATGGGTACGTCACAGGATGCCGGCGTCACTCACAGTGACTGACAGGGCTGTGGGCGGTGACTACCGCACGTCACAGCACAGCATCGAGGGGAGGAGCCGGAGAACTTTACTGTGGAGCGGTGAAGGCAGACGCTTACCAGCATTCATTAGGCAAGCATTGTTGACCTTAGGGAGATCAACATATCCACTGCGGAGACACCATCACGTGTTTCTCAACGCAGTGATTCTAGAGCATTGCCCCCTGGGAAGTATGCAAATAAGAAAGCCGCGGAGACACCATCACGTGTTTCTCAACGCTGGCAGGAAACTAGCCAGGTCTTTCACCGGGAAGGAACAACCACGGGAAGGGCAGTCTCCAGTCAAGGAGACCACCTATACCAAACATGGTATCCATCCACAGACAGCCGTTTCGGGGTATTTGCCCCTCATCAGTGTGGAGTAGGAATCTGGCTAGTGGGGGCAATGCCTAGTATAAGACTACTTAAGCAAGCATTGTAGACCCTTCCCTTCCCGGTGAAAGACCTGGCTAGTTTCCTGCCAGCGTTGAGAAACACGTGATGGTGTCTCCGCGGCTTTCTTATTTGCATACTTCCCAGGGGGCAATGCTCTAGAATCACTGCGTTGAGAAACACGTGATGGTGTCTCCGCAGTGGATATGTTGATCTCCCTAAGGTCAACAATGCTTGCTTAAGTAGTCTTATACTAGGCATTGCCCCCACTAGCCAGATTCCTACTCCACACTGATGAGGGGCAAATACCCCGAAACGGCTGTCTGTGGATGGATACCATGTTTGGTATAGGTGGTCTCCTTGACTGGAGACTGCCCTTCCCGTGGTTGTTCCTTCCCGGTGAAAGACCTGGCTAGTTTCCTGCCAGCGTTGAGAAACACGTGATGGTGTCTCCGCGGCTTTCTTATTTGCTTACCAGCATTCAGCTGTGGCAGGTACGGGCTCCAGTCTGGAGTACAGGGGGGGTTTCCTCCACTGAAATCCCCCCTGTCACGCAAGTATTTGATCACACTGTCCACCCGCCCGCTCTGCTCAGCTGTCAGGAGAACGGGCGGTGTCGGCAGTGTGATCATATACTCCCACCAGCAGCACAGGTGACCGGACGCTGCATGGGACCAATCTGCTCCACTCTGTCACCTGCACAACAAGTCCCAGAGTGGAGACAGTGACATGCTCTGCTCTGACACATAGTTTGCTGCATGTCACTAATTGTCTCCACTATGGGACTTGTAGTGCAGGTGAGCGGATGATACATGTCACTAACTGCTCCACTATGGGACTTGTAGTGCAGGTGAGCGGATGATACATGTCACTGTCTCCACTCTGTGCTTTCTGCTGCATACTACCAACTGTATACACTCTCACCTGCACAACAAGTCCCACAGTGGAGACAGTGACATGCAGCACACTATGTGTCAGAGCAGAGCATGTCACTGTCTCCACTATGGGACTTGTAGTGCAGGTGAGAGTGTATACAGTTGGTACTATGCAGCAGAAATCACAGAGAGGGGCAGTTAGTGACATGTATCATCCGGTCACCTGCACTACAAGTCCCATAGTGGAGACAGATAGTGACATGCAGCACAGAAAGACCAAAGGATAAAAGCTCTATTACCATGATTAGGCAGTGCACACAGGAAGGAGGGGAGGGAACTGTTGTGGTGGAGATCTGAGGGGAGGGAACAGTCAGAATGGGTTGGGAGATAGATTGCTAGTTACTGCAAAGGATTATGGAAGTTGTAGTAACTGAACACAGGAAGTCAAGAGAGAGATTAACTCCATCAGAGCTGGAGCCAGAAATGAAGATGTTATGCTAGACCATGATAAAAGATAATATTGGTAAAATAACGTGATAGATGTGTTTAGAGGCACATAATAGCAAGATTTATAAAAAAAAAAAAAACAAAACAGTTTTGGTAACTGGACAACTTCTTTAAGGGTAGGTTAATTTTAGCATTGAGAGAATATCCAGAAAATCCACATTGTATAAATTACCGTATTTTTCGTTTTATAAGGCGCACCGGATTATAAGACGCACCCCAAATTTAGAGCTAAAAAAGGTAAAAAAATGGGGTCCGTCTTATAATCCGGTGTTCTCTTACCGGAGGGGGGCAGCAGTGGTGGTGAAGCGGGGTCACAGGAGGCAGAGGTTGTGCTTACAGCCGCGGCGGGTTAGTAGCATCAGCCGCAGTGGGTCCGTGGTGACAGCGGCGTCCATAGTGGGAGCCGCGATGCATCCGTGGCGGCGGGTTACAGGTGTAGCAGGCCTGTGAAGTGTCTCAGTGTGTCCGCGGTCCCGCTTCAAATGATGGCGCCTGGATCGGCGCATGCGCAGATGGAGCGCTCATACAAGGGCTCCATTTGCGCACGCGCTGACTCCCAGAGCGGCGCGTGCGCAGATGGAGCTTTCATCCAAGAGATCCATCTGCGCACGTGCTGACTCCCGGTGCCATCATTTGAAACTGGGACCGCGGATACACTGGGACACCTGCCGCACAGCCGCCCGACACGCACGGAGAGCCAGCCAGCACTGACAGGCACCCGGCTGCCCGCTCGCACGCACGTACAGAGAGGCATCCGGCACCGACGGGCACCCGGCTGCCCGTACGCACGTACAGAGATACAGCCAGCACCTATGGGCACCCGCCCGCCCATCTGCCCGCACGAACGCACAGAGAGGCAGCCAGCACCAACGGACACCCGGCTGCCTGCACGCAGCCACAGGCACCCGGCCACCAGAACGCACCCGGTCGCCACACAAGCAGCACCCCGGTAAGCTGTATTCAGATCTTAAGACGCACCCCTCATTTTCCTCCCAAATTTTTTGAGGAAAAGTGCGTCTTATAATCCGAAAAATACGGTATATACATTTATTTGCATTTTGCAGAGCGAAATAAGTATTTGATCCCTCTGGCAAACAAGACTCCATACTCGGTGGCCGTTCCCTTGTTGGCCGCACAGCAGTCTGACTTTTTTTCAAGTTGATGAGGTTTGCGCACACGTCAGGAGGAACTTTGCTCCACTCTGCTTTGCAGATCATCTCTAAATCATTAATATTTTGAGGCTGCCGCTTGGCAACTCGGAGCTTCAGCTCCTTCCATAGGTTTTCTATGGGAACCTTTTTTCTGCCGGGGGCCATTTGGAAATTTCTACCACAATTCGAGGGCCGCTTAAGACAATCAACTTGAAAATTACTTGCTATATTTGGTCGAACAACTCCCTGTGGCGGCTGGAGCTGCTTCTCTTTGGTGCGGCTGTGATGTTCTATGATATTGATCTTGTTGCTTCTCACAACTGCTTTTCCAGGTTTGAATTGGCTGTGACTTCTGTATATACATCACAGGAGGGGATGAGGGCATATACATCTTAGGAGGGTTGGGAGGAATATAGATTGCTGGAGGGCATAGACATGACTAGGGAGAATGGGGGCATAGACATCAATGATATGCTGAGGGAAAATACATCATTAGCAAAGCTGCGGGGCATAGATGTAATGACTGCCTGGAACCACAGGCTCAGACTGGCTGTAATGAAGGCTAGAGGAAAGCCACTCACAAAGCAGGACCCCAAGAACCTGAAGCCCTTTAACCCCTATACAGGGATTTGGAATTACACAGAGCCTCGGTGATCACTACCTGTGGAAGGCTGCAGTCTGATGAAAGTAGTAGTCAGGTAGGGTCAAACAGGGAAATACAAAACAGGGACAGAATCAGGCGGGCAGGGACATAATCATGAACCAAAGCAGAGGTCAAATCCGGATCGGGCAGTGAGGTACAAATACGTCAGGCAGGTCAGGGTAGTCAGAAAACAGGCAGAGGTCAGACACAGGAATCAATTATCAGGAGTGGAGAACCAGAGTCTAGTAGGAATACAATCTATATCTGGCAATGGCCAGCAGATAGAGGAGGGGACAAATAGGGTGTGGTGTCTTCCCATAGGCTGTAGCTGAATGGTGGTAACTTCAGCTGGAAAACACACGCCACATACACTCAGCCAGTGGTACTGCAGGTGCCAGGGAAATCCAGCTTAGTGGATGAGCGGAGCCTGCGCCCACCAGAGCCACTGACACTGCCTCCTCTCCTATCCCCAGCACAGTCCATAGCGGGAATACGGCGGCACCTGGTGACCGAGGCAGAAGTCGCAGGAGCGGACTCTGACGAGGACGTGACAATAGACATGGCTGTTTGCATAGACATCACTGGAGGGGTACATACATCACTGGGGGTATATACATCATTAATGGGGAGTACAGACATAGCTGGGGGGGCATAAACATTGCAGGGGAGGGTTGGGAGGAATATACATCAGTAGGGAAGCAGCGAGGCATAGACATAACTGGGGGTACAAACCTCACTGGGGGGGTATATACATCATTGGGGTGCACAGACATAGCTGAGGGGGCACAAACATTGCTGGGGGCACCGGAGGAGCACAGACAGCCCTGGGAGACGCCAAGGGGGCACAGACAGCCTTGGAGGTTGGGGGGGAATACAAAGAGCACTGTGGGCCAGACAGACCTGGGGGATGCTGGGGGCACAGAGAGCGCTAAGGGAGGCTGGGGCAACAGACAGACCTGGGGGAGGCCAGATGAGGTTAAACAATTGGGGGAGGCTGCGGCACAGACAGATCTGTTTGAGGCTGCGGAGACAGAGAGGGCTGCTGCCGGCGGGGACAGAGAGGGCTGCTGCCGGCGGGGACAGAGAGGGCTGCTGCCGGCGGGGACAGAGAGGGCTGCTGCCGGCGGGGACAAAGAGGGCTGCTGCCGGCGGGGAAAGAGAGCGCTGCTGCCGGCGGGGAAAGAGTGCGCTGCTGCCGGCGGGGAAAGAGTGCGCTGCTGCCGGCGGGGACAGAGAGCGCTGCTGCCGGCGGGGACAGAGAGCGCTGCTGCCGGCGGGGACAGAGAGCGCTGCTGCCGGCGGGGAAAGAGAGCGCTGCTGCCGCCAGGGACAGGGAGCGCTGCGGACACAGTAGGACCTGAGAGATGATGGGGCAGTCGCTCCTCTTCTGCTGGATTGGAGAGAAACTCGCACCTACCCCGCCTACAAAGTGCGTCCTCATGCTAGCCAGTGCCAGCGTGGGATGTAGTACTTCAGTATAGGAATTGCAGCGTTCAGCATTGAACGCACCGTGCAGGGTTTTAAACGGTCAGCTGCCAGCAAGGTGAGGCTGCCGCCCCAGCACTGCGGTCTCTCGCAATCTGCCCCTACTCATTACGGGCTGCATACGGCCCACAGGCCAGAGGTTCCCCACCCCTGGATTAAGGTCTGGAGACTAGTTAAGCCACTCCATGACCTTAATTGTGCTTCTTTTTGAGCCACTCTCTTGTTGCTGTGGCTGTATGTTTTAGGTCATTGTACTGGAAGACCCAGCCATGTTTTTAATGTCCTGGCGGAGGGAAGGAGGATGTCACTCAGGATTTTATGGCACATGGCTCCATCCATTGATACAGTGAAGTAGTCGTGTGCACTTAGCAGAAAAACACTCCCAAAGCATAATGTTTCCACCAGAATTTTGAGATTTTGCATGGAGCACCAGATAGATGTCATTTGACACTCACTTTGTATTTCTTCCATTTTCTTACTATTGCACCAAGTTGTCTCCTTCTCACGCAGCGTCTTACTTATGGTTTTGTCGCCCATTCCAGCCTTGTGCAGGTCTATGATCTTGTGCCTGACAGCCTTAGAAAGCTCTTTGGTCGCCCATGTTGTAGAGGTTAGAGTCTGACTGATAAATGGAGTCTGTGGACAGGAGTCTTTTATACAGGGGACAATGTAAAACAGCCGTCTTTTTAATGCAGGTAACGACTTGATTAGGAGCGTCTTATGCGGGCGTCACACGGTAGGATATATCGCGCGATCGTACCCGCACCCGTCGTTTGTGCGTCACGGGCAAATCGCTGCCCGTGTCGCACAAAGTCATTAAACCCCCGTCACACGTACTTACCTGCTGAGCGACCTTGGTGTGGGCGGCGAACATCCTCTTCCTGAAGGGGGAGGGACGTTCGGCGTCAAAGCGACGTCACACAGCCACCGGCCAATAGAAGCGGAGGGGCGGAGATGAGTGGGACGTAAACATCCCGCCCAGCTCCTTCCTTCCGCATAGCCGGCGGGTGCCGCGGGACGCAGGTAAGCTGAGTTCATTGTTCCCGGGGTGTCACACGGTGCGATGTGTGCTGCCTCGGGAACGATGAACAACCGGAGCACAGAAAAATAAATGATATTTTAAAAATAAACGACGTGTACACGACTCACAATTTGTAACCGGTTTGCTACGGTTCAGCGTAGCTCGGAGGGGTCACACGGGACGAGGTCGCAAACGATACCGGATGTGCGTCACAAAAACCGTGACCCCGACGATGTATCGCACGATAGATCGTCTCGTGTGACGCCCGCATTAGTGATTGTAGAAGCCAGAACTCTTAATGGTTGGTAGGCAGGGCCGGATTAAGGTTGGTGGGGGCCCCTGGGCAGAAAATCTGGTGGGGGCCCCATAAACGTTAACATTTTTAGCCATAACAGTAGAGCACGAACTGTAGCATTTAGATATAAATCCAATAAACATGTATCTTAAGGCCCCGTCACACTAAGCAACATCGCTAGCAACATCGCTGCTAACGAACAACTTTTGTGACGTTGCTAGCGATGTTGCTGTGTGTGACATCCAGCAACAACCTGGCCCCTGCTGTGAGGTCGTTGGTTGTTGCTGAATGTCCTGGGCCATTTCTTAGTTGTTGCTGTCCCGCTGTGAAGCACAGATCGCTGTGTGTGACAGCGAGACTGCAACAACTGAATGTGCAGGCAGCAGGAGCCGGCTTCTGCGGAGGCTGGTAACCACAGTAAACATCGGGTAACCAAGAAGCCCTGTCCTTGGTTACCCGATATTTACCTTTGATACCAGCCTCCGCTGCTCTCACTATCAGTGCCGACTCCTGCTCTGTGCACATGTAGCTGCAGCACACATCGGGTTAATTAACCCGATGTGTGCTGTAACTAGGAGAGCAAGGAGCCAGCGCTAAGCATTGTGCGCTGCTCCCTGCTCTGTGCACATGTAGCTGCAGCACACATCGGGTTAATTAACCCGATGTGTGCTGTAACTAGGAGAGCAGGGAGCCAGCGCTCAGTGTGCGCTGCTTCCTGCTCTCTGCACGTGTAGCTGCGTGCGCTGGTAACCAAGGTAAATATCGGGTTGGTTACCCGATATTTACCTTAGTTACCAAGCGCAGCATCTTCCACGCGGCGCTGGGGGCTTGTCACTGGTTGCTGGTGAGCTCACCAGCAACTTGTGTAGCGACGCTCCAGCGATCCCTGCCAGGTCAGGTTGCTGGTGGGATCGCTGGAGCGTTGCAGTGTGACATCTCACCAGCAACCTCCTAGCAACTTACCAGCGATCCCTATCGTTGTTGGGATCGCTGGTAAGTTGCTTAGTGTGACTGGACCTTTACCCTGATCTGCCATATTCAGATTTACAGGACTACAATACAGATACAGTCCAGGATAACTCACAGCCGTCACTTATATACACAGTACAATACAGACACAGTCCAGGATCACTCACAGCCGTCACTTATACACACAGTACAATACAGATACAGTCCAGGATCACTCACAGCCGTCACTTATACACACAGTACAATACAGATACAGTCCAGGATCACTCACAGTCGTCACTTATACAAAGAAAGTAGAGTAAAGGGGGCTTTACACGCTGCGACATCGCTAATGCGGAGTCGTTGGGGTCACGGAATTCGTGACGCACATTCGGCCGCATTAGCGATGCCGTTTCGTGTGACACCGATAAGCGATTTTGCATCGTTGCAATAACGTGCAAAATCGCTAATCGGCGACATGGGGGTCCATTCTCTAATATCGTTGCTGCAGTAGTAACGAAGTTGTTCCTCGTTCCTGTGGCAGCACACATCGCTCCGTGTGACACCGCAGGAACGAGGAAGCTCCCCTTACCTGCCTCCCGGCCGCTATGCAGAAGGAAGGAGGTGGGCGGGATGTTACATCCCGCTCATCTCCACCCCTCCGCTGCTATTGGGCGGCGGTTAAGTGACGCTTCAGTGGCGTCGCTGTGACGCCGCATGGACCGCCCCCTTAGAAAGGAGGCGGTTCGCCGGTCACAGCGACGTCGCCGGACAGGTAAGTATGTGTGACGGCTCTGGGCGATGTTGTGCGGCACGGGCAGCGATTTGCCCGTGTCGCGCAACAGATGGGGGCGGGTACGCACGCTAGCGATATCGGGACCAATATCGCAGCGTGTAAAGCGGCCTTTACTCACATATTTTTAATTGATCCCAATGTTAAGGCAGCCAGGGACGGCTCCAGGTTTTTGTGGTCCCCGGTTGAGTCTCAGTGGGCCCCATCCACACACAGACACACACATACACATACAGGCATACGTACATATACATATTTGAAGACAAATTCACAAAAATACATTTAAACAGACAAATATATGCACAGTCATATACACTGACATACATGCAGACACAGACGCATTACAGGTGTTAATATGGAGAAGTCACAAGCAGCCTCACTCACCTCTCCCGCTTGTTTCCAGCTCCTCCAGGACATATGGCTGTGTTGCATGATGGCCATCAATAACAGACATGACTGCACACCATGCACACTGACACAGCACTGATGTATATACATCACAGGAGGGGCTGGGGCCTACAATAAATACATTACAGGAGGGGCAGGGGGCATAGACATTACTGGGGGGGGCATAGACGTTACTGGAGTGGCAAACCGCTCTGGTGGCGTACACATTACTGGGATGGGTGGCTTAGCGCTCTGGGGGACCCATATAGTTCTGGGGTGCCGCATAGACTGCTCTGATTCATATATACACACACACAGCTCTGCTTCAAACACACAGCTCTGCTTCACACCACACATCTTTCTTCAGCTCTGCTTCACACACACACACAGCTCTGCTTCACACACAGCTCTGCTTCACACCACAAATCTTTCTTCAGCTCTGCTTCACACACAGCTCTGCGTCACACCACACATCTTTCTTCAGCTCTGCTTCACACACACACACAGCTCTGCTTCACACACACACACAGCTCTGCTTCACACCACAAATCTTTCTTCAGCTCTGCTTCACACATAGCTCTGCTTCACACCACACATCTTTCTTCAGCTCTGCTTCTCTCACACACACACAGCTCTGCTTCACACCACACATCTTTCTTCAGCTCTGCTTCTCTCACACACACACAGCTCTGCTTCACACCACACATCTTTCTTCAGCTCTGCTTCTCTCACACACACATAGCTCTGCTTCACACCACACATCTTTCTTCAGCTCTGCTTCACACACACACACACACACACACACAGCTCTGCTTCACACCACACATCTTTCTTCAGCTCTGCTTCTCTCACACACACACAGCTCTGCTTCACACCACACATCTTTCTTCAGCTCTGCTTCTCTCACACACACACAGCTCTGCTTCACACCACACATCTTTCTTCAGCTCTGCTTCTCTCACACACACACAGCTCTGCCTCACACCACACATCTTTCTTCAGCTCTGCTTCTCACACACACAGCTCTGCTTCACACCACACATCTTTCTTCAGCTCTGCTTCTCTCACACACACACAGCTCTGCTTCACACCACACATCTTTCTTCAGCTCTGCTTCTCTCACACACACACAGCTCTGCTTCACACACAGACACACACACAGCTCTGCTTCACACACAGACACACACACAGCTCTGCTTCACACCACACATTTCTTCAGCTCTGCTTCACACACACACGGCTCTCTTTCACACACACTCACACACAGCTCTGCTTCACACACAGACACACACACACAGCTCTGCTTCACACCACACATATTTCTTCAGCTCTGCTTCACACACAGCTCTGCTTCACACACACACAGCTCTCTTTCACACACACACTCACACACACCGCTCTGCTTCACACACAGACACACACACAGCTCTGCTTCACACCACACATTTCTTCAGCTCTGCTTCACACACACACAGCTCTCTTTCACACACACTCACACACAGCTCTGCTTCACACCACACATATTTCTTCAGCTCTGCTTCACACACAGCTCTGCTTCACACACACAGCTCTCTTTCACACACACACACACAGCTCTGCTTCACACACAGACACACACACAGCTCTGCTTCACACCACACATTTCTTCAGCTCTGCTTCACACACACACACACAGCTCTCTTTCACACACACTCTCACACAGCTCTGCTTCACACACAGACACACACACAGCTCTGCTTCACACCACACATTTCTTCAGCTCTGCTTCACACACAGCTCTGCTTCACACACAGCTCTGCTTCACACACAGCTCTCTTTCACACACACACACACACACACACACAGCTCTGCTTCACACACAGACACACACACAGCTCTGCTTCACACCACACATTTCTTCAGCTCTGCTTCACACACAGCTCTGCTTCACACACACACAGCTCTCTTTCACACACACACAGCTCTGCTTCACACACAGACACACACACACACACACAGCTCTGCTTCACACCACACATATTTCTTCAGCTCTGCTTCACACACAGCTCTGCTTCACACACACACAGCTCTCTTTCACACACACACTCACACACACAGCTCTGCTTCACACACACAGCTCTGCATCACACACACAGCTCTGCATCACACACACAGCTCTGCATCACACACAGCTCTGCATCACACCACACAGCTCTGCATCACACCACACAGCTCTGCATCACACCACACAGCTCTGCATCACACCACACAGCTCTGCATCACACCACACAGCTCTGCATCACACCACACAGCTCTGCATCACACCACACAGCTCTGCATCACACCACACAGCTCTGCATCACACCACACAGCTCTGCATCACACCACACAGCTCTGCATCACACCACACAGCTCTGCATCACACCACACAGCTCTGCATCACACCACACATCTTTCTTCAGCTCTGTCCCTACCTGCTCTGATGCCATCCTCCTGCTGCTCCGGTATAGGCCGCCATCGTCCTGCTGCTGTTCCGGTGCCGCGGCCATTCTCCTGCTCCGGTTAGTCTCCTCTCCTGGCCGCGTGCGTGGGTCCTCTCCTCCGCGGCCGGCGCGCGCGTGGGTCCTCTCCTCCGCGGCCGGCCAGGCAGCCGGCCGCCCGCGTGGGTCCTCTCCTCCGCGGCCGGCCAGCCAGCCGGCCGCCCGCGTGGGTCCTCTCCTCCGCGGCCGGCCAGCCAGCCGGCCGCCCGCGTGGGTCCTCTCCTCCGCGGCCGGCCAGCCGGCCGCGCGCGTGGGTCTTCTCCGCGGCGGCGTCCTGCTGTGACGTCCGCGGCGTCCTGCTGTGACGTCCGCAGCATTGGACGCCGCAGCAGAGCAGGGAGCAGGCACACCTCTGACCCCGGAAGTACAAACGATGGTACTTCCGAGGTCAATCGGCGTCCTGTGCCCGCAGCTTGTTTTTGCGTCTTAGAGACGCAGATACAAATAAATGTAGGTGCCCCCCCCCCCCCCCCCGAAAACACAGCTGATTTAGACTGTCTTAACGGAGGGGGAGCGGGTGTGAAGAAAAGAAAAAAAAAATTGCTGACGGGTGGCAAGTATGGCCCTGGTGGTGGGGGCCCCCTTGGAAGCTCTTTTGGTGGGGGCCCCGGGGCTGAAGCCCCGCCTGCCCCGCCTATAATCCGGCCCTGTTGGTAGGGGATCAAATACTTATTTCTCTCTGCAAAATGCAAATAATATTATATAATTTATACAATGTGATTTTCTGGATTTTACTTTGGATATTCTATCTCTCAATGGTAAAATTAACCTGCCCTTAAAATTATAGACTATTCATGTCTATGTCAGTGGGCAAACTTACACAATCAGCAAGGGATCAAATACTTATTTCCCCCACTGTATTCACCCTTATTCTCTTCAGTTTTTTGCATTTGTTTCCTTTTAGTTGATTTCCTTAACATCATCTCATCCTCTATATAATAAAGGATCAATCTTCTGTTTTCTTTTCATTTTTCCTGATTGACCCCAAAAAGATGATTAAGGACAAAGATAACATTATGGAGAAGATATTACACCTGAGTCTGGAGATAATCTTCCATCTTACTGGAGAGGTGAGAGGCTCTGATGTCATCACATTACATCATTATCTATGGGAATAACAGAGGATATGACCGGGGAGGTGAGAGGTTCTGATGTCATCACATTACATCATTATCTATGGGAATAACAGAGGATATGACCGGGGAGGTGAGAGGCTGTGATGTCATCACATTACATCATTATCTATGGGGATAACAGAGGATATGACCGGGGAGGTGAGAGGCTCTGATGTCATCACATTACATCATTATCTATGGGAATAACAGAGGATATGACCGGGGAGGTGAGAGGTTCTGATGTCATCACATTACATCATTATCTATGGGAATAACAGAGGATATGACCGGGGAGGTGAGAGGCTCTGATGTCATCACATTACATCATTATCTATGGGAGTAACAGAGGATATGACCGGGGAGGTGAGAGGTTCTGATGTCACCACATTACATCATTATCTATGGGAATAACAGAGGATGTGACCGGGGAGGTGAGAGGCTCTGATGTCATCACATTACATCATTATCTATGGGAATAACAGAGGATATGACCGGGAGGGTGAGAGGCTCTGATGTCATCACATTACATCATTATCTATGGGAATAACAGAGGATATGACCGGGGAGGTGAGAGGCTCTGATGTCATCACATTACACCATTATCTATGGGAATAACAGAGGATATGACCGGGGAGGTGAGAGGCTCTGATGTCATCTCATTACATCATTATCTATGGGAATAACAGAGGATATGACCGGGAGGGTGAGAGGTTCTGATGTCATCACATTACATCATTATCTATGGGAATAACAGAGGATATCACCGGGGAGGTGAGAGGCTCTGATGTCATCACATTACATCATTATCTATGGGAATAACAGAGGATATGACCGGGGAGGTGAGAGGTTCTGATGTCATCACATTACATCATTATCTATGGGAATAACAGAGGATATGACCGGGGAGGTGAGAGGCTCTGATGTCATCACATTACATCATTATCTATGGGAATAACAGGGGATATGACCGGGGAGGTGAGAGGCTCTGATGTCATCACATTACATCATTATCTATGGGAATAACAGAGGATATGACCGGGGAGGTGAGAGGTTCTGATGTCACCACATTACATCATTATCTATGGGGATAACAGAGGATATGACCGGGGAGGTGAGAGGCTCTGATGTCACCACATTACATCATTATCTATGGGGATAACAGAGGATATGACCGGGGAGGTGAGAGGCTCTGATGTCATCACATTACATCATTATCTATGGGAATAACAGAGGATATGACCGGGGAGGTGAGAGGCTCTGATGTCATCACATTACATCATTATCTATGGAGATAACAGAGGATATGACCGGGGAGGTGAGAGGTTCTGATGTCATCACATTACATCATTATCTATGGGAATAACAGAGGATATGACCGGGGAGGTGACAGGCTCTGATGTCATCACATTACATCATTATCTATGGGAATAACAGAGGATATGACCGGGGAGGTGACAGGCTCTGATGTCATCACATTACATCATTATCTATGGGGATAACAGAGGATATGACCGGGGAGGTGATGGACTCTGGAAATGTCTGTAGTGATATTATTAATGTCTCCACACTCAGGATTACACAGTAGTGAAGACCTCTAGTGATCGCTGTCAGGCCCCTGTGTGTGAAGGACGGGGAGGAACCCTGAGCCCAATCCCGGGGCCTCCACCTCACCCCCGGATACATGAGGACATCAATGACCAGAAGATCCTGATACTCACCAACAAGATGCTGGAGCTGCTGACTGGAGAGGTGACACTGCTGGGAATGCTGGGACATTATACAGGACAGCACTGGAGGATTCTGGGTGATGACGGTATCATTGTGTTGTCAGGTTCCTATAAGGTGTCAGGACGTCACCGTCTATTTCTCCATGGAGGAGTGGGAGTATCTAGAAGAACACAAGGAGCGGTACAAGGAGGTGCTGATGGAGGAGCCCCAGCCCCGCACATCACCAGGTAATAGACAGGACTGAATACACCCGGCCTATAATTATCTGTATGTAATAATGATGTCCGTCCTGTCTGTGTCTCCTGCAGGTCTCTCCAGTACGAGGACGACCCCAGAGAGATGTCCCGCTCCTCCTCCTCCTCCACAGGATCCTCAGGTAGTTGGAGATCTCCCTTATGAGGTGTAGACGGCTGTGACCTCCTTGTGTTCAGTCTTGTTTTCTCCTCCAGTGTTAGATGTTTTATACTTGTGTAATGAGAGCGGTGGAGACGGCAGGATCACAGCTGACCACAGACCTCACATGTCCGGATCTTATCTCCATTATTCCCGGGGACTTTTACAATATTTTATTTCTTTATCGTTCCTTTGGGAGACCCAGACCATGGGTGTTTAGCTTCTGCCTCCGGAGGACACACAAAGTACTACACTTAAAAGTGTAGCTCCTCCCTCTGAGTTTATACACCCCCTGGTAGCCAGTCCTAGCCAGTTTATTGCTTTGTGTCAGGAGGCATACATCCACACATGCATTCTCATCTGATTTGTTTGACTTTTGGAAAGAGTTTGAAGAAAAGCGGGTCCGTGTCTGGACTCCCGGCATGTCCCTTCTCACCCCACTGTGTCGGCGGTGTTGTTAAGGTTGATTTACAAGGCTGCAGCCTTACATGCTGCGCTCCTTCACCATCCCTTCTGGGCTCTGGCTTGAAGTGGGAGCCAGCACGGTCTCCATGCCTGGCAGGAGTCCGGTCTCCATCCACAGCCCCTTGAGGATTCTGTTGGACCGGAGAACTCATCCCCAGGGACATGGCCCTGCGTCTCAGCAGCTAAGTACCTGAGACGTTTATGTTGGGTGTCCCCGTTCTTTATTGTAAGGGGAGAGTATGCTGTATGTGATTGTTTTAACTTTTCCGGCGGGTTCTCTAGCTTTTGCCTGAGAACCGCGCCGATGGTGCCTGCTTGTCGGCCTCGCCGCTTAAATTTAGGCCCTGGCTTCGCCGGAGGCCTAGTTTCATTTTCCTGCCCTCGCATGTCACTCATGCAGAGGGACAGGTTCGGCTCCTCCCGTCGGCCGTTCTACACAGGGGAGGGACACTCCCCACTGCTGGGGCGTCCCTCCTTCCCTGCAGGTCTCTATAGCCCTCCAGTTCCCGCTCTTTTATAGGAACGCCCTCTTCTCAGGCAGAGTTCACTCTGCTCTGGGACATCCTGCATTCTGCATCTCTGCTGAGGTGCTGCGACTGGGGGACCGGGCTTCGGGATCTGGAGGGCACACAACACCGCGCTCAGCGGTCTGGTAAGCCACAGCCGGTCTCCGGTTGTGGACCTCTGTATATTCTCCCTGGGGTTCATTCTCTGCAAAGCCCCCACTCCAGCAGCATGTCTCACACAAGGAGCAAGGCTCCAAAGCTTTATTCTGCATGCACTGCATGTAAGCTCCTGCTGCCTGAGCCGAGCACCTATCCACATTGTGATGTCTGCTCTAACTTGGCGGTGCCACAGCCTGGAGTCTCACCCCCAGTGGTCTCTTAGACTACTGCTGCACCTGTGATTGAACCCCCGGCCTGGGTAGAGTCCTTTTCTAGGTCCATATCCCAGTCATTTGCTGAGTCCATGGGGCTTTTGTCCAGGACTTTGATGAATATGCATCAGCCCCCCTCACAGGGTGCCTCTAATACTCTTGACAGAGGACTCCTATCCTCTGACCTCCGTCCATCGGAGCTCACGGAGGATTCATCATCTGATCCCAGACCCAGTCCTTCTAAGAGAAGGCGCAGGGTTTCCTCCCCCTCCCCATCCCACGGCTCTGTCTCAAGAGCTGACTCTCAAGATGAGGAGGATGCCCTCACTGGGGGCTCGGAGACTATGTATCGATTTCTCTGAGGGTGACTCAGATCTTAGTGATTTGATTGCTTCTATTCTGTGCTGGATCTCAATCCGCCAGTGTCAGAGGAGCAACTCTCTTTGGCAGAAAAACATCAGTTTACCTCGCCTAAGAGAGTGAAGAGTGTGTTCTTTAACCACTCCAGTTTTCAGACCGCTGTGACCAAACCCAGGGCCTGCCCTGACAAACGCTTTCCAAAGCGTGGTTCTGATGACCGGTTTCCATTTCCACCTGAGGTGGTCAAGGAGTGGTCTCACTCCCCAAAGGTAGACCCTCCGGTGTCTAGGCTATCAGCCCGGACCGTTGTGTCGGTGGCTGACGGCACCTCACTTAAGGATTCCACTGACCGTCAGATTGACCTTCTGGCCAAATCTGTGTATGAAGCTGCGGGGGCCTCGTTTTCCCCGACTTTTGCAGCAGTGTGTGCTCTCAAAGCCATCTCTGCTTCTCTAGAGGAGATGCATTCCCTCACCAAGGAATCTATGCCTGAGATGGTTACCTTAACTGCTCAGGCTTCAGCTTTTTCATCCTATGCCATGTCTGCCATGCTAGAGGCTGCTCACCGCACTGCGGTGGCTTCAGCTAATTCTCTTGTTATCCGCAGGCTTTTGTGGCTTCGAGAGTGGAAGGCAGATGCTTCTTCCAAGAAGTTTCTTGCTGGGCTCCCTTTTGCTGGTTCACGGCTGTTTGGTGAACAGCTGGATGAAATTATTAAAGAAGCTACTGGCGGGAAGAGTACTTCCATGCCACAAACCAAGACCAGGAAACCCGCCCAGGGTAGGAATCAATCGAGGTTTCGTTCCTTTCGTTCCTCCAACTGGTCATCCTCTAAGCCTTCCGCCTCGTCCGCTAACTCAGCCAAGGATCAGAAATCCAACTGGCGCCCAAAAGCGCGTCCGCAGAAGACCGCAGGAGGTTCTGCCACTAAGGCAGCTTCCTCATGACTCTCGGCCCGCTCCAGCCACGTCCTTAGTCGGTGGCAGGCTCTCCCACTTTGGCGACGCTTGGTTAAAGCAAGTCTCCGATCAGTGGGTGAGAGACATCATATCTCACGGCTACAGGATAGAATTCTCTTCCAGCCCTCCAAACAGATTTTTTCTCTCAACTCCCCCCTGCTCCAAGGCCGCCGCCTTCTCGCAGGCCGTGGCGTCCTTGCAGGCAAACGGAGTGATTGTCCCAGTTCCCGCTCAGGAACGGTTCAGAGGTTTTTACTCAAATCTCTTCCTAGTTCCAAAAAAGGACGGTACCTTCCGGCCCATCCTGGATCTCAAGCTTCTCAACAAGCATGTCCGGGTGCGGCATTTTCGCATGGAGTCTCTGCGATCAGTCATTGCCTCTATGACCCAAGGGGAGTTCCTGGCGTCCATCGACATCAGAGATGCCTATCTACATGTGCCAATCGCAGTGTCACATCAGCGTTGGTTACGTTTTGCGATAGGAGAGGATCATTTCCAATTCGTGGCTCTCCCCTTCGGGTTAGCCACGGCCCCTCGGGTATTCACCAAGGTCATGGCGGCAGTGATTGCGGTCCTGCACCTCCAGGGGTTAGCAGTGCTTCCTTATCTGGACAACCTTCTGGTCAAGGGTACATCCAGCGCAGACTGTCAGCGGAGTGTTTCGCTCACTCTCACCACCCTAGCCCAATTCGGGTGGATTGTCAATCTTCCCAAATCCACTCTGACGCCGACCCAGAGTCTCACGTACCTAGGGATGCAGTTCGAGACTTTGCCGGCACTTGTGAAGTTGCCCTTAGACAAACAGCTGTCACTCCGGTTGGCGGTGCGCTCTCTCCTTTGGACCCGCCGTTATACCCTCAAGCGTCTGATGCAGGTGCTGGGTCAAATGGTGGCCTCCATGGAGGCGGTTCCCTTTGCCCAGTTCCATCTGCGTCCTCTGCAGCTGGACATTCTCCGCTGTTGGGACAAGCGGCCTTCCTCCTTACAGAGGTTAGTGGCTCTGTCGCCACGGACCAGGAGCTCTCTTCAGTGGTGGCTTCGACCCCTCTCCCTGTCCCAAGGGCGCTCCTTCCTGACTCCGTCCTGGGTGATTCTCACCACGGATGCCAGCCTATCCGGCTGGGGAGCGGTACATCTCCACCACAGCACAGGGCACTTGGACTCCGTCCGAGTCAGCCCTTTCAATCAATGTGCTGGAAACCAGAGCTGTGCTTCTAGCTCTCCTAGCCTTTCACCACCTGTTGGCGGGCAGGCACATTCGAGTCCAGTCAGACAACGCGACAGCGGTTGCCTACATCAATCACCAAGGCGGGACACGCAGCCGCCTGGCAATGTTGGAGGTCCAACGCATTCTTCAATGGGCGGAGGACTCCAAGTCCACCATATCCGCAGTCCACATCCCTGGCGTAGAAAACTGTGAGGCAGATTATCTCAGCCGTCAATCCGTGGACGGTGGCGAGTGGTCCCTGCACCCGGCAGTGTTTCAGTCAATCTGCCGCAAGTGGGGCACTCCGGACGTGGACCTAATGGCATCCCGTCACAACAACAAGGTTCCAGTTTACGTGGCTCGCTCCCACGATCCTCAGGCCTTCGCCGCGGACGCTCTGGTTCAAGACTGGTCCCAGTTTCGTCTATCCTACGTGTTTCCCCCTCTAGCTCTTGCCCAGAGTCCTGCGCAAGATCAGAATGGAGGGCCGTCGAGTCATCCTCATTGCACCGGACTGGCCCAGGCGAGCTTGGTATCCGGACCTGCTCCAACTGTCCGTGGAGATGCCATGGCATCTTCCGGATCGTCCAGACCTGCTCTCGCAAGGTCCGTTTTTCCGCCCGAATTCTGCGGCACTCAAATTGACGGCGTGGCTCTTGAGTCCTCGATTTTGACGGCTTCTGGTATTCCTCCTAAAGTCATCTCCACTATGACTCGGGCCCGTAAGTCTTCCTCCGTCAAGATCTATCACAGGACTTGGAAAATGTTCCTGTCCTGGTGTCGCTCTTCCGGCCATTCTCCTTGGCCATTCTCGTTGCCGACCCTTCTGTCTTTTTTACAGTCCGGACTGCAGCTAGGACTGTCCCTCAACTCTCTCAAGGGACAAGTCTCAGCTCTATCAGTGCTGTTCCAGCGGCGTCTCGCCCGGCTGGCTGAGGTCCGCACCTTCATGCAAGGTGCGTCTCACATCATTCCGCCTTATCGGCGGCCCTTGGATCCCTGGGACCTTAACTTGGTCCTCACGGTATTGCAGAAACCCCCTTTCGAGCCCCTTAGGGAGGTTTCTTTGTATCGTCTTTCTCAAAAGGTGGCCTTTCTAGTTGCCATAACTTCTCTCAGGAGAGTCTCTGATTTGGCTGCGCTCTCCTCTGAGTCACCTTTTTTGCTTTTTCACCAAGACAAGGTAGTTCTCCGTCCGACCCCGGACTTTCTTCCTAAGGTGGTCTCTCCCTTCCACCTTAACCAGGATATTTCCTTGCCTTCCTTCTGTCCGGCCCCCGTTCATCGCTTTGAGAAAGCGCTGCATACTCTAGATCTGGTGCGTGCTCTCCGGATCTATGTGTCTCGCACCGCTGCGCTTAGGTGGTGCACCTCTCTTTTTGTGCTAACCACAGGGCGGCGCAAGGGTCTCTCTGCTTCTAAGCCGACCTTGGCCCGTTGGATTAGATCGACCATTTCGGACGCCTACCAGAGTACTCGGGTGCCTCCCCCGCCGGGGATCAAAGCACACTCGACCAGAGCTGTCGGTGCCTCTTGGGCTTTTAGGCACCAGGCTACGGCTCAACAAGTCTGTCAGGCTGCCACTTGGACTAGCCTGCATACCTTTTCGAAGCACTACCAAGTGCATGCTCATGCTTCGGCAGATGCGAGCTTGGGCAGACGCATCCTTCAGGCGGCTGTCGCCCACTTGTGAAGTTAGGCTCCGCCTACTTCTTAGTTTTTTCTGTTTATTCCCACCCAGGGACAGCTTTGGAACGTCCCATAGTCTGGGTCTCCCAAAGGAACGAAAAAGAAAAAGAGAATTTTGTTACTTACCGTAAATTCTTTTTCTTATAGTTCCGTATTGGGAGACCCAGCTCCCTCCCTGTTGCCTGTTGGCAATTTTCTTGTTCCGTGTCTTATCACCGGCTGTTGTCGTGGACAGAGTCTCCGGTTGTTCCGGATCTTACTCGGCTCTACTTGTGGGTGGCTATTCTCCTTCAGCTTTTGCACTAAACTGGCTAGGACTGGCTACCAGGGGGTGTATAAGCTCAGAGGGAGGAGCTACACTTTTAAGTGTAGTACTTTGTGTGTCCTCCGGAGGCAGAAGCTAAACACCCATGGTCTGGGTCTCCCAATACGGAACTATAAGAAAAAGAATTTACGATAAGTAACAAAATTCTCTTTTTTGCAGCTATTGGATCCGGATAAAGATCTGAGCAATATTAATTCTCCAGAGAGAAATGTGAGGGGCGATCAGCGGAGTAACGAGGAGATTCCTACAGATCACCGCCCCGGTGAGTACAGACCACCCAATAATGCACACAAGTCACACATTACTATTTTTCCGCTCTTTGCTTTGTCAGTTTCTCCAGTGGTATATTAACCCTTCATGTAAAATACACATGAAATGTGAATGAATCTGTGATCCCGGTGCAGGTGATAACACGGGATGTGCAGTTATGTTATAGAGGAGAAATACAGCTGGACATGAATTCTGCCGATGTGAGCGAGGACAAGCTCCAGCTCTTTCCTATTATACACTGACAGGGCTGATGAGGGGTTTCTCCAGTTTAGGGACCAAGAATCTGTGACGCCCTGGACTAGCCAGGTAGTCACAGGTAGGCCCTTGCACAACACCCGTCCCCTAAGAAGGTGTCATCAGCCAACCTTAAAACCCTAGTTACCTCCCTCCGGGTTTGATGGACACACCATGGGACGTGCCCAGGCGGTTGGACATGCCCACTGAGGAGTTCACAGGCCCGGAGGCAGGAAAAACAAGTTAGATAGTGGTTAGCCTTGGAGTGGTGTGGAGTGAAGTCCAAGTGCAGAGGCAGACCTGTGCCCAAGTCTGCCATAGTCTAACAACAAGTGTCTGGGTCGGAGCCCAGCCACCTCTGGCTAGGAGGCAGACGGTGGCCTCAGCCTGCAGGAGCCGGGAAGACGGCTCGGTGGAACCGTAAGGGATCGGGACAGGGTAGTGGCCCGCCGGTACCGAACCGGGGAACCAACTGGAAACCGGAGCAGAAAAGGGGGGTACTCAGACCCTGAAACTAGGTCCCGAAATTACCGGACCCCGTTAATTAACTGATTGAGGTCTGGACTTTAGGTCCTTTCCCACCCAAGTCCCGACTGAAGACAACAGCCCACCGAGGGGGATAGAAAGCCACCGCACAGACAGAGAGATCCCATGGGCCAGCGTCTGCGGGCAAATGGGCTCTGTCGACATACACAACGCCGGGGAGCGGGCTCCCGTTGCTGAAGCCCCGGGTGCCTAGTCAACAGCAGCAGTGGTGTCCACATTCACCACGACCCATGGGTGGCGTCGCGATTTTAACCAAAACCACGGCCCCGGCCGTAACCCTAACCCCTTCAAAGCGCTAGCCCCTTTTCAGAGCGAAATGACCCCGGGTCCGAAGGCGCTCGATGCACCCACAAACGAGCCCGGATCCGAGCGACTCGGTTGCAGCCGAGCGCGGGGCGGTACACATCGACTCTTCTGGCGTCACGAACAGGATACTTACCTAATCACCTACCTGGTGAAGTGCGCCTTGAAGTGGAAGTCAGCGGTGACCCGTTGAAAAATTTCAGAATCCGCCATCTTGCCGCCATCTTTTGGCGCGAAGATTCCCGCCAAAGCCTTCTCCCCCGCGAAAAGAGCGTGAGAGTTGAAGCCCCGCCCCCTGGGAACTCGGCTGTGCCAAAATGCGAGCAGTCAAAGAGCGAAACTGTGAAGCGAGTGCCGCGAAAAGACCAAGGGGGGGCGGGTGAAGATTCTGACTCGTGACCGAGCGGATAAAGGGCAGGAACTCCAGGACTCTGCCACCCGTTTGGTTCCTGGACCCCGAGCAAGCACCATGTCCGCCCTGTCTGGCAAGCCCGCAACCCCGGAGCCCGCGCCTTGAACAGCGGCGTGTGTGGATGCCCGGACGATGCTAATGTGAAGCCGCTTGCAAGCCCAGGTGCGGTTCCTGGTGGAACGATGGGTGGCCGAGATGGAGGAGATAGCTGCGGCTGTGCGAGTGCGTGAAGTGGAGGCAAATTTTGGAGAGCGGGTAAGCGACCCATGCCCCTATGTCCCCGAGGGACCGGCCGACGCGGCTGAGGGACCCGATCTGCCCCCGCTCTCCATGTTGCTTCCCTCACCACCCGGTACCGGTTGCCACTGCTCCCCCGCTCGGTCCGCTGCCCCCGACACCGGCAGCGGAGCCCGTCCCATCCGTCTGTGAGGACCCACCTGGAGAAGATACGGCCTGCGGACGGCCGTTTATGCGGCCCGCACCAATCCCACTCCCGTGGAAGATCAGTTCTCAGAAGATGCCCGTTCCCGGAGTGGACCCGCCGGTCCCGGAAGTGACCGCGCCCCAGCTACCTAAGGCCCTGGCAGTCCGCCCGGCCAAGATGGAAGTACCCGGTGACCGGAAGGAGGTCCAGCGGGCAAAGCTGGCCGCTCCCACAAACCAGGCCTCGGCTGAGGTGTCACAGGGTTGTTGCTGCAAAGAAGCACAGCAGGCCATGTCACAGCGGTGTTCCCCAGTGCAGAGGGTGCCGGTCGTAGCCGGCACGGGGGATCTCCGGCTGGGCCCAACCCCGCGCAAAGGGAGCAGGTAGACGCTCCGTATTTGGAGCGGCAGCAGCGCCAGCTTGGCCAGGAGATCACGGTATGTGAGAAGCAGAAGGCTGAGGTGCTGGCCCGAACCATCAGGGAGAAAGAGAATCTCCGCAGCGCCACCTATCGGGTGCGGGGCCCGACTCGGGAAGGCCAGGTCCGCCAGTTTGACCCCCACCGTGGGTGGGGGTTCATCTTCGAGCCCGGCCTGGATGCCGAGATCTTTGTATCCAGGAGGGATGTGTACCCCCACCTTCCGATTGGTCACCCGGACCGTGACCTGGAAGCCGGAGAGCTGGTCACGTACACCCAGCATTGCGGGGAGAGGGGCTGGTTCGCCCTTGATGTAAAAAGGAGGGTGCGCCGCAGTACCTAGTCCCCTCCCCCGCCATACAGCTCCATGGAAGAAGAATGTTGAAAAGGTAGCGGTTCCCGGCTACCATGTTCCTGCCCTCGTTGGGACTTTGTTTGATCCCACTGTTTTACACCCCGTTTAAAAAATAGAGACAAGGCCGAGAACGTGCAGGCCACCCAATAACGTTTGGGCTTTGTAAATAGCCCCTTGGACCACCTTTCACACCTACAGTCTCCGGAGAGGCTGGTTGGAGGAAGGGCCTGCGGTGGAGTCGGCCGAGGTCCCGTCACCATAGAAACCGGTGATAACCCTCCGGGGTCAGGGGTCCCCTGGACGTGGGACCTCTGAGAGACTGCCGGGTATGGAACTTTGTATCCGGCCCGTTGTGGGCAATACCCATACCTGGGCCCGTTTCCTGGACTGGGGAAAAGGGGTGCTGACCTGTTCTTAGAGGCAGCATCAAGGTGTAGGTTTGCTTGGGTGGGCAAATGAAAGGACCCGGTCCCATTCCCGTTTAATAAAAATGTTTTCTTTATATATATATGTTTACAACATTAAACTAAGATGCCTCCCGTAAGGGATGATTCCTTAAAATCTGCTTAAAATGTAAAAAGTTAATATATTTGTAGATGTTTTCCCGTTTTATCTTTTGCAGTTACAAAATAAACCGTTGGTGGCTGGACAGCCCGCGGACGGTCTGTATTAAACCAAGGGGGAATGTGACGCCCTGGACTAGCCAGGTAGTCAGAGGTAGGCCCTTGCACAACACCCGTCCCCTAAGAAGGTGTCATCAGCCAACCTTAAAACCCTAGTTACCTCCGTCCGGGTTTGATGGACACACCAGGGGGCATGCCCAGGCGGTTGGATACGCCCACTGAGAAGTTCACAGGCCCGGAGGCAGGAAAAACAAGTTAGATAGTGGTTAGCCTTGGAGTGGTGTGGAGTGAAGTCCAAGTGCAGAGGCAGACCTGTGCCCAAGTCTGCCGCAGTCTAACACCAGGTGTCTGGGTCGGAGCCCATCCACCTCTGGCTAGGAGGCAGACGGGTGGCCTTAGCCTGCAGGAGCCGGGAAGACGGCTCGGTGGAACCGTAAGGGACCGGGGCAGGGTAGTGTCCCGCCGGTATCGAACCGGGGAACCGACTGGAAACTGAAGCACAAAAGGGGAGTACTCAGACCCCGAAATGAGGTCCCAAAACTACCGGTCCCCGTTGATTACCGTATTTTTCGCTTTATAAGACGCACTTTTGTTCCCCCAAATTTTGGGGGAAAGTAGGGGGTGCGTCTTATAATCCGAATATACGGGGGGGGGGTGTATATATATATATATACACACACTACAGAGTCCAGGGGAGGTGCGGGCAGCTCTGGAGCTCTGCTGGGGGACTTATGAAAGCTGGGAGCAGAAGCCTTTAATCTCCTGCACCCGCTCATATAATATGCACAGCTGCTGTCCACCACCATGGTGCTGAAAGTGCACCGCGGCGATAGGCTGGGGCAGCAGTGTATATTATATCTGCCTGCCCCTTCTTTGATTGCACATGCCCCCTCCCCCGTGTTAGCTATGGCCCCTATGCTGCTGCAAACAGTAAAATAATAAACTTTTTACTCACCTCCTCCAGCGTGTCTGCCAGGCCTCCCTCCTGCTGCTGTGATAAGGTACAAGAGATTTCACTCTGCCGTGCCGATCACATGACCGGCCGAGAACCAGGAAATGCAGGAGGCTGGAGATCAACCCCGAGGAGGGGACACAGACAGGACAATGCTGGAGAAGGTAAGGAAAGTTTATTTTCCTAAAAGCAGCAGCATGGGGCGATATATAACACAGGGAGCTGTGTGCCAGCAATAGTGGGCCATGTGCCGCTACATGGGGCCGTGTGCCGCCACATGGGGCCATGTGCCAGCAATAGTGGGCCGTGTGCCGCCACATGGGGCCATGTGCCAGCAATAGTGGGCCGTGTGCAGCCACATGGGGCCGTGTGCCGCCACATGGGGCCGTGTGCCGCCACATGGGGCCGTGTGCCGCCACATGGGGCCATGTGCCAGCAATAGTGGGCCGTGTGCCGCCACATGGGGCCATGTGCCAGCAATAGTGGGCCGTGTGCAGCCACATGGGGCCGTGTGCCGCCACATGGGGCCGTGTGCCGCCACATGGGGCCGGGTGCCGCCACATGGGGCCATGTGCCAGCAATAGTGGGCTGTGTGCAGCCACATGGGGCCGTGTGCAGCCACATGGGGCCATGTGCCAGCAATAGTGGGCCGTGTGCAGCCACATGAGGCCATGTGCCAGCAATAGTGGGCTGTGTGCAGCCACATGGGGCCGTGTGCAGCCACATGGGGCCATGTGCCAGCAATAGTGGGCCGTGTGCAGCCACATGAGGCCATGTGCCAGCAATAGTGGGCCATGTGCCGCCACATGGGGCCATGTGCCAGCAATAGTGGGCCGTGTGCAGCCACATGGGGCCGTGTGCAGCCACATGGGGCCGTGTGCAGCCACATGGGGCCGTGTGCAGCCACATGGGGCCGTGTGCAGCCACATGGGGCCGTGTGCAGCCACATGGGGCCGTGTGCCGCCACATGGGGCCGTGTGCCGCCACATGGGGCCGGGTGCCGCCACATGGGGCCATGTGCCAGCAATAGTGGGCTGTGTGCAGCCACATGGGGCCGTGTGCAGCCACATGGGGCCGTGTGCCGCCACATGGGGCCGGGTGCCGCCACATGGGGCCATGTGCCAGCAATAGTGGGCTGTGTGCAGCCACATGGGGCCGTGTGCCGCCACATGGGGCCATGTGCCAGCAATAGTGGGCTGTGTGCAGCCACATGGGGCCGTGTGCAGCCACATGGGGCCATGTGCCAGCAATAGTGGGCCGTGTGCAGCCACATGAGGCCATGTGCCAGCAATAGTGGGCTGTGTGCAGCCACATGGGGCCGTGTGCAGCCACATGGGGCCATGTGCCAGCAATAGTGGGCCGTGTGCAGCCACATGAGGCCATGTGCCAGCAATAGTGGGCCATGTGCCGCCACATGGGGCCATGTGCCAGCAATAGTGGGCCGTGTGCAGCCACATGGGGCCGTGTGCAGCCACATGGGGCCGTGTGCAGCCACATGGGGCCGTGTGCAGCCACATGGGGCCGTGTGCAGCCACATGGGGCCGTGTGCCGCCACAGTGGGCCGTGTGCCGCCACAGTGGGCCGTGTGCCGCCACAGTGGGCCGTGTGCCGCCACAGTGGGCCGTGTGCCGCCACAGTGGGCCGTGTGCCAGCCACAGTGGGCCGTGTGCCAGCCACAGTGGGCCGTGTGCCAGCCACAGTGGGCTGTGTGCCAGCCATAGAGGATGTGTGCCAGGCATAGGGGACATGTGGCATCACTGGGCCATATCCAGATTCAGAGGGCTAATTTTAGGATGGGGGGGGCTATGAGGGACATATACCCTATATGATTTGTCAGACGGACACTGGCATTATAAGACGGACCCCATTTATTAAAAAATTCTCTATTCCTTCACCAAATTTGGGGGTGCGTCTTATAATCAGGTGCGTCTTATAAAGCGAAAAATACGGTAACTGATTGAGGTCTGGACTTTAGGTCCTTTCCCACCCAAGTCCCGACTGAAGACAACAGCCCACCGAGGGGGATAGAAAGCCACCGCACAGGCAGAGAGATCCCACGGGCCAGCGTCTGCGGGCAAACGGGCTCTCCCGACATACACAATGCCGGGGAGCAGGCTCCCGTTGCTGAAGCACCGGCAGCCCAAAGTACAGTACAGGGTGCGGGAGAAAGGCGGAGACCACCAACCCGAGTGGGGGACCAGACGCAGACGGCTGCGGGCACCGACCACCATCATCTTGGTTTACCAGAGACTCTTGTGCATCTATCATAGTGAGTACAATTGAGCCCTTGGGCCGCGCACCGCCCTGCACCGCCAAGCACCGACATACCCTACCAATCGGGTCCCGGGGCCATCACCCTTACCCACGGAGGGGTTAACACCTTTGCTGCGCAACCTCTCCCCCGGGTGCCTAGTCAACAGCAGCGGTGGTGTCCACATTCACCATGACCCGTGGGTGGCGTCAAGAACTTAACCAAAGCCACGCCCCGGCCGTAACCCTAACCCCTTTAAAGCGCCAGCCCCCTTTCAGAGCGAAGTGACCCCGGGTCCGGAGGTGCTCGAGCCACCCACAAACGAGCCCGGATCCGAGCTGCTCGGTTGCAGCCGAGTGCGGGGCGGTACAAATCCATCATCTCCTATTACACTCATGTCAGTGTGTGACAGATACAGAACATGGAGACATAAACCCAAATAACAGGAGCGGATGGAGATTACTGCTCTGAGGGTCGGTAATGCTGCTCACCAGGGAGGAGGAAGAGACAGAGATGGCAGAGTATTATCATCACATAACAAATATCATGGTTACATGAAAGACGAGCGTCACCTCTTATATATAACCCATTGTGTGCGGATAGGATGTCCGGGGTCCGGCAATTTAATCCTGATATTGGGGGGGGGATTCTTGAGCGATTCTTCTACTGACGTAATTTCATCAGTGAATGTGCAGGAGACGAGTTTAATAATAGGAAAAAAAAAGTATTTGTATTTTCTGATTTTCTTCTAGAAGAGAAATGTACAGATTTTTTTTAATCATAAGATGCTGAAATGTAACAAATCTCTCCTTGGTTGTCCATTTCTGTTGCTGACTCCTCCATCTTATAGAGAATTTATGGAAGGAAAGGGGCTGCAGAGCGGTATTCTGTAAGAATTGATTGCTCCTGCACTGGCTCGCCTCCTCTTTTAGCAGCGCCTGGATTATACCGCGATGCAGCCCCTTTCCTTCCATGATCAGTTCCCTGTCTTGTTCCCTGGGCGGTCGGAGCCGGCGGTCGGTGCAGCGGCTTCTGGAGGATTTTCCTGGGCAGTTTCCAGTGTTGTACCTGCTAGCACAACTTGTGGGGTGAGCGCTGTAGACAATGTTTTGGTTGCTGTACTCGACCGATTCACACATGGAGCCCTGTCCTCTGTCCTTTTTTTTTTTTTATATATTTTTATTAATTTTAATAAAACATTACATAGAAAAAACAACTTGAAAATAGAAATTCAGCGTAAGAGTGAAATCTGTTGTCCTTGTTATTTTTAGACGAGAGTGTCAGTGACCTCTTCAGCACAGCTTACAGTTTATACACAGATCATCGCGCATCAAGCGTTACATTTCAGGATATACCTATGGGCCAGTCCCTTGTATTCCTTTCAGTTCTTCCCCACCAGCCCCCCCCTCATTCTCCCACTTCCAAACCTCCCGAGGTGCCTCGTAATTTTTCCGTATGGTACCAGACTGTGTCAAGGAACGGTCTCCTCATTTGTGCCATCTCCTCCGGCTAGAATATGCTATTATGAAATTCTTCCATTTTTTAAAGTATTTACCAATTCTCTCTTTTTCCCTCTCGGCATCCAGCCCCTCCAGAACCAGTAGATGTTTCATCTGAATTATAATATCATCTAAAGAGGGGATGTTAGGAGAGAGACAATTTTTAAGTATCGCCCTTTTAGCTGATAGCAGAATAACATGCAGCAATGCGGGTGGGTATTCCAACCTGCCCCCTCATCATTCTCCTCCCATTTATGGAATAAGACCAAAGTGGGTGTCAGGCGGATTGTGAATTTCCAAATTTCAAAAACACATTTTGTGATTTGAGTCCTAAGACGTTGGAGATGTGAACAGGACCACAACCCATGGAATAGGTCAGTCGGCTCATCTTTGCACCTAGGGCAGTGTGTAATTCTGTCTGGTTTCGCTTTTGTCTAGGGGAGATTGAACGCAAATATTGCCCTGTGTATTATTCTGAACTTTGTTTCCCTCCATTCCTCATTCATGACTGTTTCATGGAGCTGGGCGCACCCCTCCCTAATCTTCCCACCCAGGTTTGGACTATTTGGCTATGTCCACACACTGCATTTTTACCTGCGTTTTTGTTTTTGCTGCAGAAATTTCTTGAGAAAATGGTTGTACCTTTCTGCAGATATTTCCCAGCAAAACCTATGGCAAAAAAAATTAGCTGTGCACACTGCATTTTTTTCTTAAGAAAATTCTTTCAGTAGATTTTCTTAAAGGGACTGTATCATCTAATTTTTATTTTATTTTGTAGGCCAAATCAGCTAACAATATTATTATAAGTATGTAACAACTATTTTCTTAATGTATTTCAACTTTTAAATATGTAAAATAAAACTTTTATATTAAAAATACTTATAATTGCCAGTAGGGGGAGCTTCTTCCTGTGTACACATCAAAAAGCTATAGTAATCCTTAGTAGAATTACGATAGCTGCAAATTTGGGCAGTCACTAGATGACATGCCTATTCTCCTCCCCTTTTGGGTGTTACACTGCACCCAAAAGAGGAGGAGGTGTATTTCATAGTAATGTGTTGCCATTTTCTGGGTGACTGTATATGAATTGTACAGCTCCACCTGGAAGTAAAGTGGAAACACATTTATACATATATATATATATATACAGACTGCGGTCATTAGTCTCCCGTGCGGCCGCAGGCCCGCTCCCGTGTGGGCAGCAGGCCCGCTCCCGTGCGGGAGATGAAGCAGCTGGAAATCAAGTGAACAGTAGAAAAAAATAAAAAAGACATACTCACCTGTCTGCAGACTCCCGGTGCCATGCCCGCTCCCAGCTCCTCTTACGGTACCGCCGCTCCGGCTGTGTGCCGGCTCCAAGGCTTATCCGATGGATGCAGGACCTGGCGGAGAATCACCTGATGCAGTCACCTGACGCATCAGCTGATTGCAAGTCTCACGGTGATGCTGGCTTTTTACCGCCCGGCTATCAGCTGATGCCGTCAGGAGACTATCAGCTGATCACCGGCAGCTCCTGCAGCGATCGGACAGGAGCCAGCATGTAAGTGTGTAGGGTTTTGTTGTTTTTTTTTTCACTGATGCATCAGCTGATTGTATAAACAGCTTTTATATAATCAGCTGATGTGTGATGTGATTCACATCCTTTATCCTGACACAACATCTGATCGGTATGTCTTCCAGCAAACCGATCAGATGATATTGGACGGTGCGGGACCCTTAACCCAGGATAAAGATGGAGTCACTAATTCTGTTGTGTTTTATTTCTAATAAAAATATTTTTCTGTGTGTTGTGTTTTATTTTATCTTTACTAGAAATTCATGGTGGCCATGTCTAATATTGGCGTGACACCATGAATTTCGGGCTTAGGGCCAGCTGATAATATAAAGCTAGCCCTAATCCCATTATTACCCAGCGAGCCACCTGGCATCAGGGCAGCTGGAAGATTTTGATACAGCGCCAGAAGATGGCTCTTCTATGAAAGCGCCATTTTCTGGGGTGGCTGCGGACTGTAATACGCAGCATGGGTGCCCAGAAAGCTTGGGTACTCTGCACTGCATATTCCAATCCCCAGCTGCCTAGTTGTACCTGGCTGGACTCAAAAATTGGGCGAAGCCCACGTCTTTTTTTATTTTAATTATTTCATGAAAGTCATGAAATAATTAAAAAAAAAGGGCTTCGCTATATTTTTGGTTCACAACTGGGTACAAATAGGCAGCTGGGGGTTGAGTGGCAGCCCGTACCTGCCTGCTGTACCTGGCTAGCATAAAAAATATGGCGAAGCCCATGTCATTTTTTTGGGGGGCAAAAAACTACTGCATACAGTCCTGGATGGAGTATGCTGAGCCTTGTAGTTCTGCAGCTGCTGTCTGCTCTACTGCATACACTATTGGATGAAGCATGTTGAGCCTTGTAGTTCTGCAGCTGCTGTCTGCTCTCCTGCATACACTATTAGATGGAGTATGCTGAGCCTTGTAGTTCTGCTCCCCCTGCTTGTCCCTCCAGCATACAGTCCTGGATGGAGCATGCTGAGCCTTGTAGTTCTGCAGCTGTCTGCTCTCCTGCATACACTAGTGGAGAATGAAGAACATATTGAAGAAGGAAATGTCAGACCTTTTATCTTTTTTTATTTTTTAAACAATCTTTAATGGCATTGTTCAATGATAAAAACGCATAAAAACGCAGTGAGCAAAAACGTAGCAAAAAAACGCGGTAAAAAATCATGCGTTGTTGCCGCGTTTTTTTGCAACAGGTGCTTTTTTGTACGTTTTTTGCTACAAAAAACGCACAAAAAAGCAGCATACAAAAAAAAGCAGTGTGTGAACCTAGCCTTTCTTTCAGTTACAGTTTAGTGATGAGGGGGTGTTATATAGACGCCTGCCATCAGTAAACTATGACTTATTGGCAGCTATGGGCTGCTGCCATTAACTCCTTCATTACCTCGATTGCCACCGCATCACGGCAATGGGAAGACCCGTGAAAAGTCCGGCACTGTCACATCTAATAGATGCGGCAATTACGGGTGGCTGCTGGATGATATTTTTAGGCTGGGGGGCTCCCCATAACGTGGGCCTCCCCAGCCTGAGAATACCAGCCCCCAGCTGTGATGCTTTAACCTGGCTGGTTAGAAAAATTGGGGCGGACTGCACGCTGTTTTTGATAATTTTTTTGGTTTACTGTACGCTATGGACCCGCCCACCGGCGGCTGTGATTGGTTTGGTTGCACTGAGACAGCTGTCACTCATCATTGGGGTGTGTCTGCCTGCAACCAATCACAGCCAACGGTGAGCAGGGAAGGAGTGAATACGAGATGGAATAATAAGCCGGCTTTGGAAAAAGCCACCGCCGTGAGAGCAGTGTGACAGCCGCCCGGTCATCGGTGAGTATGAAGCACTTGCTCCTACCCCTTTGGGGCATATTCTATTCCCCATAAACTTTATATGGGGAGCAGCATCCGGCCAGATACCGGGGATCAATCCTCTGCCGATCCACAGTCTGCGGGTGATTGGTCTGTCAGCCCTCGAAACCGCAGGGACCCGAGTAAAAGAATTGTCATGCAATTGTTTTAGCTGCAGGAATCCCGCAGTAAAACATGCAGCTGTCAAGATCCGGCAAGTGCGCACAGAGCCTTACACATATATACAGTGACTGTTACACATATATATATATACACAGACTGCGGTCATCGCACCCACATATATACACTGACTGTTACACATACAGTATACGCTGTATGGAACTGTATGGTGGCTTAGTAGTTAGCACTGTATGGTGGCTCAGTAGTTGGCACAGAACGGTGGCTCAGTAGTTGTCTCTCTAGTTGGCACAGTACGGTGGCTCAGTAGTTGGAACAGTACGGTGGCTCAGTAGTTGGCACAGTATGGTGGCTCAGTAGTTGGCACAGTACGGTGGCTCAGTAGTTGGCACTGTACGGTGGCTCTGTAGTTGGCACTGTACGGTGGCTCTGTAGTTGGCACTGTATGGTGGCTCAGTAGTTGGCACTGTATGGTGGCTCAGTAGTTGGCACTGTACGGTGGCTCTGTAGTTGGCACTGTACGGTGGCTCTGTAGTTGGCACTGTACGGTGGCTCTGTAGTTGGCACAGTATGGTGGCTCAGTAGTTGGCACAGTACGGTGGCTCAGTAGTTGGCACTGTACGGTGGCTCTGTAGTTGGCACTGTACGGTGGCTCTGTAGTTGGCACTGTATGGTGGGTCTGTAGTTGGCACTGTACGGTGGCTCAGTAGTTGGCACTGTACGGTGGCTCTGTACTTGGCACAGTACGGTGGCTCAGTACTTGGCACAGTACGGTGGCTCAGTAGTTGGCACTTTACGGTGGCTCAGTAGTTAGCACTTTACGGTGGCTCTGTAGATGGCACTGTACGGTGTCTCAGTAGTTGGCACTGTACGGTGGCTCAGTAGTTGGCACTGTATGGTGGCTCAGTAGTTGGCACTGTATGGTGGCTCTGTAGATGGCACTGTACGGTGGCTCTGTAGTTGGCACTGTACAGTGGCTCAGTAGTTGGCACTGTACGGTGGCTCAGTAGTTGGCACTATATGGTGGCTCAGTAGTTGGCACTATATGATGGATAAGGGTAAGATTAGATACACAGCTGTGCAGACAGTATCACACAGGAGAGAAATACACAACTCAGCACACAGTATCACACATGAGGATTAGATACAGCTCAGCAGACAGAATCACACAGGATAGGATTAGATACACAGCTCAGCACACAGTATCACACAGGAGAGGATTAGATACACAGCTGTGCAGACAGTATCACACAGGAGAGGATTACATACACAGCACAGCAGACAGTATCACACAGGAGAGGATTAGATGCACAGCTCAGCATACAGTATCACACAGGAGAGGATTACATACACAGCTCAGCACACAGTATCACACAGGAGAGGATTAGATACACGGCTCAGCAGACAGTATCACACAGGAGAGGATTAGATACACAGCTCAGCACACAGTATCACACAGGAGAGGATTAGATACACAGCTCAACACACAGTATCACACAGGGTAGGATTAGATACACAGCTCAGCACATAGTATCACACAGGGGAGGATTAGATACACAGCTCAGCACAAATTATCACACAGGGGAGGGTTAGATACACAGCTCAGCACACAGTATCACACAGGGGAGGATTAGATACACAGCTCAGCACACAGTATCACACAGGGGAGGATTACATACACAGCTCAGCACACAGTATCACACAGGGGAGGATTAGATAAACAACCATGCAGACAGTATCACCAGTACACACAGGGTAGCAAGCGGAAGGGTTGACACACACACACACACACACACACACACACACACACACACGAACGAACGTGGACGGGGCTGAGGATAGCTGGGGGAGGGAGGGGGTTTCATTACAGACGGTAACGGCAGGGGGCTGGTGAGAGCAGAGGGAGGACACACACACCGGCGGCCGCCAGAACGGGGCTGGGTACAGCGGAGGGACGTGATTTCATAACATACGGTAACGGCAGGGGGCGGGGGCTGGTGAGAACAGAGGGAGGGAGGGTTGTGTGATCGGTAACGGAGGGAGGGGAGGCGGCCCGGACTTACATTCCGGCGGTTGACAGGTGTAAAGTGGCGCAAAGAGCATGGATTGAATCTCCACAAAAATGGCGCTGAAATCTTCCCTTTGCTGTGATATGGACAGCCCAGGGGGCGCGTACAGATCACAGCACACACCCACTGTAACGTTATACATAGGGTGGGATGGCGACCACTGTTCTCTATGCACAGGGGCTGCCATAAAGGAGTGTGCAACTGTCATTACACACACAGCAAATCCAACATGGCCCCCAGTGCATACAGTAAAATTAGAATTACATAAAAACTAAATAAGCTACGAATTTCATTTTGAATTAGAAATACTTCATTTCAGAATCACTTATTTTAATAAAAAAATAAAAAAACGCGATATAGTCCCTTTAAGAAAAAGAATGAGCAGTCACTTCTTTTCTGCAGCTAACTGCATTATTCACTCCATTGACTGTAATGTAATCATGAAATAGCGCAGGGAATAACGCAGGTAGCAAGTTATGTGCGTTTCATTGCGTTTTCCTGTGTTATTCCCACGTTATTTCACGTTTTTCGGGACACAGTGTACATCACTGCCCTGCGTTTTGCAAGGAAGTGATGTGACTAGGAGAGGAAGAGGAAGTTCCTCCATTTTCAGTGGTGTAGGAAGTATACATATATAATGCACAGACACATAGAAATCTAATGTACATATTAAAAAAAAAAAAAAAAAAAAAAAAAGCGCGTGCTCCGCCGTATTTTTACCGTTCAGAGGCGGCCCGGTATTCTCAGACTGGGGAGGGCGAGGGCCAGGGTTAATACCCCTGCCTCCCGCAACCTAGAATAACAGCCCGCCGCTGCCCCGAGAATGTCGCATCCATTATGCGACAGTCCCGCTGTGTCCCTGACTCTTCCTGTTGCCGTGATGCGGTGGCAATCAGGGTAATAATGAGTTAATGGCAGTGTCTATGACACGCCGTCACTAATCTGTAAGTGACAGTAAAAACACACACACGCCCCGAAAAATTCCTTTATTTGGATTAAAAGACAAAAAGGCCCCTCTTTCTCCACTTTATTAACCCCCCCAAACACAGCTCCAACGTAATCCACACCGATGCCCCGCGGCGCTTCCAGCACTGCTCCAGCCGCGTCTGACAGTTCTCCACCCAGCCTCGTTCAGTGAGCGAGTGCTGAATGCGGCTCCCTGAGCGAGGCTGCAGAGGTAATTCCAGGACATTTCTCACGGTCGGTGATGTGAACACATTACCGGCCGCGAGAACTACAGTGTGTCCTCAGTGTGTCACAGCTGATTTATAAATACTGTGGGGGGGGAACACAAACATAAATAAAGCTGGAATATCTATCCCTCTATTATGTATCTATGTATCTCTCTATCCCTCTATCTATCTATGTATCTCTCTATCTATCTATTTTCTATATATCTATGTATCTATTATCTATGTATCTATTATCTATGTATCTCTCTATTATCTCTCTATTATCTATCTATTATCTCTCTATATATTATCTGTTACAGTAGCTGTTAAAAGCATTAAAAAACGCAGGGACCAACCTGCAAAAAACGCACCAAAACGCAGTAATAACGCATGCGTTATCACCTGCGTTATTGGTGCGTTTTTTTAACGCAGGTGCGCTAATCCTTCACTCAAGAAATTTCTTAAGAAAAATAATTTTTCTAGTGTGCACATAGCCTTAAACTGCTTTTCCTAAGACCTAAAGAAAGCCTCCGTATGTTGTCCAATGAACCGATCTCTCATTGCCCCATACAGCCACGATATAAAGAACGATGTGGCCGAGTTTTTTACCAGGCAATCAAACGTGTTACAGATCGCCTCCCGGGACACATCCACCAAATTGTTTAGGACATTGTGTTTCACTTGTCAAATTGAATTATCTGATTAGGTGTAAGGTGGTACTTCTCCTTCAATTCCTTCCTTTCTAGCCACCTCAATTTGCTAGGATGTAAGAGATGAAAGACATTACAGATCCCCTTCACTCGCCATTCCTCAAAAAGTTTACTAACCCCTTGTAAGAGCTCTGGGTTCTTCCAGATAGGTACGTATTTAGAGATTCAATGTGAGAGTTCGTAATGTTTCCTTACTATCTTCCACGTTGCTATAGTGTCTCTAAACAGGGACGAGTATTTTAATTGTGGAGGTAATGCCGACTGTCGTGAGTGTTAGGTTGACCCCTTAATAGGTCACAACTGTTGCCAGCGATGACCAAATGCGGAGGGAGTCCCGGTCACCCCCCCCCCACAGCTTCTCTCAACCCCATTGAGATACAGATGGAGGCTGGTATCTGCACATAAGGCAAGAGTGTGCGCTCTGAACTCAAGTTTATTGAAATATACAGGTTTTATCACGCTAATTTGGGCGTAGCTATGTCGTATGCATAATTATGAGTTTCGATTCTCGGCATAAGCGTAACTTTCCATTTCTCCATATCTCAGCAAAAGCATAAACTTTACTTGTCCTTGGCTACGCAAAAGTCTTATCTCTGTCCTTGCAAAAACATAAGCTTTGTCTGTCCTTGGTTCTTTCTCAGCGTATGAAGCGTAGATGAGTCTGTTTGTGCTCTTTGCAGCAGCGTGGGTATCTATCTATTCAATTTTAGTTAACTCTTTCCTCACAATCCCCCCTTTGGCATGCGTGATGGGACTGGATCCTATCGAGAATCTGGAATAGCAGGCTGGTCACCGGATGCTGTTCAAGCCGCGGGTTGCCTGGGGGTGTGAAGTCTTCAAATCCACATCCATCCTCCGGGTACTGAGCCTGTATACCTCCCGACAAGAGTCACATCATAATACGCCAAGGTGATTCTATAGGAAAGAGCAGAGAAAAAAAGTATGTTAGCAACTTCATATTGGTGCTGAATAATCATTATATTTGCATTTCTTCACGCAGCAGGAAAACAGAACCATTAACAATTTAAACACTACATAGGCCACTAATAGACAGAGTAGCACTTGGAATACTGATTGCAGTATCCCCATTAACCATCCTCCTATTCCCGTAAACCAATTGGCGGGGTTAAACATTGAAAATGTATTGCTCCACCATGCATCCGAGCTCCTGAGTACCTCCTCATCATGTTTTTTTCTCAACTTTTGTATCTCAGTTAGGCTGGCTTCCGGTTTTAAGGTTCCTTTTGGGTCTATGTAGTGACAACAGCTGGGACCTATTACTTGGCACATCTCCCCTTGGGCTGCAGTGAGGTAATCCAGTACCAAAGTATGTTGGTTGGTTACAATGATTAATTGTCTCTGTATGACAATGGTACTATTTGCTGCTTGGAGAACCTCGAAAATATGATCATCAAGATAGTCGGTGCTTTCCACCAACTTATCATACATCTGCATTACCATAGGGTAGAGGAAAAGGGTGCTGAAAAGTTTGTTGGCGTGGCTCATTTGAATTACATGGGGGTCGGCCACTAGGCCTGTCTTTGTTATCTGCCACTCTCTTTACCAGTAGGTGGAGAGGCATTTTTCCTGCCGGTATATCAGTAGTATGAATAATGAAAGTGGCAGGCCTCAAACGGGCTAGGGTGCAGGTGCCATTTACTCCTACTGGGAGCCATTTATAGGCGTTGTAGCCACAAATCCAGTAGGTTTGCGCTGGGAGATCCCAGATGGCAGAATGTTGTAGTATTAGTCTATGCACTATATCTATAAAAGCTGACATGTTTCTCAGCATACACCATCCGAGAAGTTGGCCTAGGGGACTACAATACCCTGCAGACTGTTCACCACAGGTTTCCCGGCCAGGCACATATGGGTCAGAATCATTGCACCATAAATTTCCGGGTTTGGAATAACAACTATCATTTGTGCCTTCTGGAAACAATTAGTTGTATGCCCACCTGTGGTCATGCAGATGTCTCTCAAACAACAAGGGTTTAAATGCATCTGTACTGTCAGAGGTTCGTCCAAAACTTATTTTAATTCCCTCCATCGGAATATTGCCCATGATAGGTGTTTTTGTGAAATTACGGGGTACCCAGCTGTTTCCTTTAAAGGCTTAATATTGTTGGTTTCCGGGAAGGCCGGTAGTAAGGTTGCCTTGCCACCAGGGGAAATCTACCCATCCTACTATTGGTATGGGTACACTAGTGTTCCACAATTTTTGATACTCTGTGTCATTAACTGATAGTCTATTGAAACAGCCTCCCCATTGGAACACTTCGTTTATCGGTACTGGTATAGCTAAGTAAGGCATGGAGGAGGCTGTCACAGGTGCGTGTGTACATATCCAGCAGTATTAGGCCTTCTTGCAGTGACTGGCATGGACCCATGTCGATCTTCCCTCTAGTTTGACGGAGGTCGGTGTGGTCAGCTGGACAGTCAAAGGTCCTTCGAATCATGGCTCGAGGGTCTTTCTCACGTGTTTCTTCAGGTAGACCCGGTCACCAGGTTTTAGGGAGTGGGTTCCTGGAATGACATCTGGATCGGGTAGAGAAGAATAGACCCTTTGGTAGGTTTCAGTTAGTTTATGCTGCAGGGAGACAACATAAGATGTTAGGCTATCACATTGCAGGTGTAATTCCTGCGGGAAGTAGTCTCCTAATCTGGGGGCACTTCCAAAAAGTATTTCGAATGGTGAGAGCCTGTGCTTTCCCTGCGGGGTGGTCCTTATAGAGTAAAGAGCTATGGGGAGACATTCTGTCCAAGGTCTACCAGTCTCCTCCACTGCGTTGGCTAGTTTGAGCTTTAGAGTTCCATTTAACCTTTCCACTTTCCCTGATGACTGTGGGTGGTAAGGTGTGTGTAAAGGCCCCGTCACACTAAGCAACATCGCTAGCAACATCGCTGGTAACGAACAACTTTTGTGATGTTGCTAGCGATGTTGCTGTGTGTGACATCCAGCAACAACCTGGCCCCTGCTGTGAGGTCGTTGGTTGTTGCTGAATGTCCTGGGCCATTTTTTAGTTGTTGCTGTCCTGCTGTGAAGCACAGATCGCTGTGTGTGACAGCGAGACAGCAACAACTAATGTGCAGTGAGCAGGGAGCCAGCTTCTGCTGAGGCTGGTAACCAATGTAAACATCGGGTAACCAAGAAGCCCTGTCCTTGGTTACCCGATATTTACCTTTGATACCAGCCTCCTCCGCTCTCACTGTCAGTGCCGGCTCCTGCTCTGTGCACATGTAGCTGCAGCACACATCAGGTAATTAACCCGATGTGTGCTGTAACTAGGAGAGCAAGGAGTCAGCACTAAGCATTGAGCGCTGCTCCCTGCTCTGTGCACATTTAGCTGCAGCACACATCAGGTAATTAACCCGATGTGTGCTGTAACTAGGAGAGCAAGGAGCCAGCGCTAAGCATTGTGCGCTGCTCCCTGCTCTGTGCACATTTAGCTGCAGCACACATCGGGTTAATTAACCTGATGTGTGCTGTAACTAGGAGACTGGGGGCTGGTCACTGGTTGCTGGTGAGCTCACCAGCAACTCGTGTAGCCACGCTCCAGCGATCCCTGCCAGGTCAGGTTGCTGGTGGGATCGCTGGAGCGTCGCAGTGTGACAGCTCACCAGCAACCTCCTAGCAACTTACCAGCGATCCCTATCGTTGTTGGGATCGCTGGTAAGTTGCTTAGTGTGACTGGACCTTAAGGCTGACTGAATGCCTAACAGGGAACAGGTATTCTGGAAAATTTGTCCAGTAAAATGGGTACCTCGGTCTGACTCTATAACTTCGTGGAGTCCAAACCGGGGTACCAGCTCACAGGCTAATTTCTTTGCTGTGATTTTGGCTGTGGCTGAACTGACAGGATAGGTCTCTGGCCATCCGGAGAAGAGGTCTACACAGACGAGTACAAATTCGTAAATGCCATGTGTTGCCAGTTGGATGTAATCTATTTGTACTCTTTGGAATGGGGCAAACATCTTTGGCATGTGTCTTTGCGGGGTTTTTGTTAGTTGGCCTGGATTGTGCTGTTGACAGATGTGACAAGCTTTTATTCTCTGGGAGGCGTATTGTTTGAACCCGGGGGCTAGCCAATGAGGTTGCATCTGGTTCATGATTGAATTTGTGCTACCGTGCATAGGGTAGTGGAGTATTTGGAAAATGGCAGGGAACCAACTGCGTGGCAGGACGGAAAGTCCGTTTAGGCGCCAAATCCCCTCCACTTTTTGTGCCCCCTTGGCCTGCCATCCGGCCTTTTCTACCTCAGAGGCATTTTCCTGTGTCTCAGAGAGGTTCTGCGTTTCTTCCTCCGTCGTTGACCCTGTTTCCGTCTCCTTCAAAGAGAGTAAGGCTGCTTGTTTTGCTGTTGGTCGGCCAACTGATTTCCCCTAGCAGATATGTGCAGAGGTAGTGGTTGCTTGGTTATGACTTCATGTGGGGTTACAACCGCAAATCTGGTGTGGAATTTGCCTGTTTCGTCGGCAAATCTGCTACCATCCACAAAAGGTTCGAAGTCTGGATTTGTAAGTGGTGTTGTTTGAATATTGTGCAGGGGCTTCGCCTCATGTTGGATGAGTTCTTGACAATCTTGGTCAAATGGTGCGCTGGTACGTTTGTCACTCTCTTCCTCTGTCCCCCCTTCTAAACTTGTGAAGATCAGAAGATCAGCAAGGTTTAGGCTTGTAACTCGAGCGAATGAGATGTTTGGGGGTAGCAATAGCGCACATTGAAGTCTGACTTGTCTAGCCATGGAGAGGTGTTTGAGCTGCATTTGGCTGAGAACAGCATAGATATCATGGCTGGTAAGGATGGTGGTTGGGAAATCGAGTGAGATTTCGGATGCTTTCTGCAGTATGTTTGAAACTGCTGTAACAGCACGGACACAGGTTGGTGCTGCTCTGGTGACGTCAAGTTGAGAGGAGTAGTACCCGATTATATGATGTTTTTCTGTCTTCTGGGTGAGTACTCCTACGGCAAATCCTTGAAGTTCTGCCACGAACAGGTAAAAGTTGAGATCGTAGTTTGGCAGTGCCAAAGCCGGAGCATCAATCACTAGTTTCTTGAGCTGCTGGAAGCTTTGTCGAGCTTCTTCCGTAAGGAAGAATGGAACATTCTTGGTGCAATCATATAATGGTTGCATGGGTAGTGACGCATTGGGAATCCATTGTCTGCAGCAGGGCTGTGGAGTCGGAGTCGTGGAGTCGGAGTCGGAGTCGGAGCTCATTTTGGTGGAGTCGGAGTCGGTATAAAATGCACCGACTCCGACTCCTAAAATATATAATAAATTGGGGACAGGAGTGCAATGCAGAATGTGCTGAATATTTTACTAAATAATAACATTTAGTATAATGCTTATATTTAAGTGAAACATTTATTGTAGTACAATGTGAACATCAGACATTTAATTGTTTTTATGATACAATAATCAAGATATTTGGATAGAACATAAAATATTTATTGGAATACAACTTTAGAACACAAAAAACTAATAAATTGTAAATATGTAATATATATATATATATATATATATATATATATATATATATATATATATATATATATATATATATACACACACACAGTGTATATACACACACAAGATATATATGTAATCTACTGTATATTACATATAGTATTACATATTTACAATTTATTACAGTTTTTTGTGTTCTAAAGTTGTATTCCAATAAATATATTTTATGTTCTATCCAAATATCTTGATTATTGTATCATAAAAATTATTAAATGTCTGATGTTCACATACACATATTCATGTACTACAATAAATTTTTCACCTAACTATAAGCAATATATGTAGGAGCCGGAGTCGGAGCCGGAGTCGGAGTCGGAGCCGGAGTCGGAGTCGGTGCAAGAGAATTTGAGGAGTCGGAGTCGGAGTCGAAGGTTTGGCTTACCGACTCCACAGCCCTGGTCTGCAGAATGATATTAGTCCTAAAAATCCTCTGAGTTGTTTGAGGTTCCCAGGGATGCTTGCTTTCCTGATTACTTCTTGTCTGTCCGGGCTGAGATGTTTTTGTCCTGCAGAGAGACAATGACCTAGGAAAGTGACCTTTGTCTTGCAGAATTGTAACTTGTCCTTACTCGCTTTGTATCCTGATTCTGCTAGGAAGATTAGAAGGCTTATTGAAGCTTTTTTACATTCTTCTTCGTTTGGACAGCAAAGTAGTAGGTCATCCACATATTGGAGAAGGACACAGTGGTCAGGGGGCTGCCAGCCTTGAAGGACACTACTCATAGCCTGAGTATATAGAGTAGGGGAATGCTGCATCCCTTGTGGCAGTCTTTTCCATGTGTATTGGTTTTGTTTATGTGTGAATGCAAAGAGGTCTTGACATGCTGGATCCAATAGTACCGAGAAAAAGCGTTGGTAAGATCTATGACTGTGTAATGGGTAGAAGTAGCCGGTACCTGTGTGAGTAGAGTATGTGGGTTGGGAACAACGGGAGTGTGGGGCTCCAGTATTGAGTTTAATGCACTCAAATCGCATACCATGCGGTACGTGATTGGGTCACCTTTTTTCACTTGTGTTTTCTTGACAGGAAATAGCGGAGTATTGTATTGAGACTTCAGAGCTCCTGACTTCACTAGTTCTTTTATTTGGTGATCCAGGGCGGCTTCCTGTTGAGCGTTAAGAGGATATTGTCTTAGCTGTGGTGATGTAATTCCAAGTTTGACTGAAACTTTTACGGGGGGCACGGGTAGTGTGCTGAGGTCAGTTTTCGATGTGGACCAGAGTTTTGCGGGAACTTTGAGAAGTACCGGGTCCGTGTTTGCTTCCTGTGTGGCATCAAATTCCAGTCGATCTTCGATCATCTGAATGGTGCACAGGACTTCTTCTGGAATATCTTCTGGAATTCGCAGGACAGCAGAGCCATCTTCGTTGTAGACAATTTGAGCTTGTAATCTTGATAGTACATCTGCTCCCATTAGGGCTGTAGACTGTCGTGGGGACACTAAAAATCTGGACACAAATATGTGTGGTGCCAGTTTCACCTTTAATGGATGTGTTACTGGGATTATCTGGGCTTGTCCATCAAAACCGGAGACTATAGTAGACTCGGGCGAGATAGAGTCTTCAGGTATCAGGTCCCTGTGGAGTATGTAGCGTGAGGCGCCCGAGTCCACCAGAGCCCTTATTTCCTTGTTACCAATTTGAAGGGGGACGTGTATAAACGGACCTCTGGCATCCCTATCCCGTGCTGCCCAAAGTCAGGCAGTCTTTTCTTCCTGACTCTCGGGTTGGTTTTGAATATCCTTGAATATAAAATTCTTTCTACAGTCTCTGATCACGTGTCCTTTTATCCCACAATAGTAGCAGGTCGGTCCCTTTCTTCTTGTGACCGTCCACTGCCGCTATGACGACTTTCTTGGTCCTTTTATCCTTTGCGTCAGTTTCTAAACCACTTGCTTTGTTGACTAGAAGATCTATGTCCTCCATGTTCCTCCATTCGGGACAGCACGCTTTCAACCTATCTGCCAGAGGTGCATGTATTCCATCCATGAAGGATCTTACAATGAGGCGACGTATCGCGCTGGCTTGTAAGTCCAGCCCTTTATCTGCGAATGACTGCATCAATCTATAGTAAAAGGAACTGACATTCTCCACAGGACCTTGGTGTACTGGTCCCATTGTGCCCTTAGTTCTTTACTCCTGGGCGCAGAAAAGATTGAGTCTTTTCATGAAATCCTGGCCAGATACCACAGTATGGGTATCGTCCGGAACATGCCCTGTCAGATGGGCAGTAAGTTTGGCATACATTTCAGGGGACATTTTGACTCTACATAAACCCTCCATGTCCAACCAAGTGCTCCGGTAAGAGACCTGTATTTGGTCCAAGTAACGTGAAAAACTGACAGGGTTTCAATTCAGGTCAGGGGCATTCTGTAGGAAAGCCATCTGTTTGGCAGGCGTCCAGGGTACGTATACCTCATACGCACGGGGGACTGCATCTCTGGGATCATTTGGATGTGCTGGGTCGACAGGTGGTGTTATGAGGATTCTTCTTTCCACTACAGGATAAAGAGGCGTTGGTGCTGTGGCTTGTTTATAATGTGGGGCTCCACAGGCCAGGCATGTTTCTCCCCAATTCGGGTTTTGTTGGCCACAATTGGTGCAGGTCCATCCCTGGGGTCCTGCTGTTTGTGGGGTCGTTGTATGAGTAGTCGACGGGTACGGGGGAGGCTCAAGATCCTTATTAACTTATTTCTCAGTCTCTTCCCATGTTTCCCATGTTTCTGATTCTTTATGATATATCCAAACTTGATCGTGGACTGTCTTTGCCATCTCAGAAAGAGTTCTGACCACATACGTCCATGATTTATCTGCTATTACTCCTGCTCTGCTAGTTTTTATCTTGTCCCATTTGTTGGGGTCCTTTCCCTTCAATCCAAATGTTTTAAGGACCTCCTTGGACTGACTGGCTATACTTTTCACATGGTAGCAAATAATGAGATACGGCAGGGTGCATCCAACTCTGTCCTTTGATATTCCTTGACCCATTCTTCGTCTATTCTCTTCAGCTTTTAGACCGTTGAACGTCCCTTGGACTAATCTCACCTATCCTGGAAGTACCTGGAAGCTGACTCCTTTTTCTGTATTCCTATTTAAGGTGGAGCCCTAACTTTGTTCAGAGGGGGCTGAGTATGGAGAATGGTCCTGAGTTACCCTTCTTATAGTGGAGATATATTCTATATCCGAGAAAAATGGCAAACAGGGCTCCTCCAGCTAACACTAGGGCGGTGAATATCACATCCATTAGACAGGACAGACACACTATTCCCTTAGCAACAATCACTGACGTGAGGGCCTATGAAGTTGGTTATCTGGTTCGTCCCAAGGTGGGTTTAGCACTGGCACTGGTCCCACTGCACTCGCTCCGGAACCCAAAGGTATCCGGCCTGGCCCTGGGTGAACAGTTTTAGCCTGGAGGAACCAGATGTTACCAACTTCTCTGATCTATGTCAGACAACAAAGGCAAAGCACAGAAAAGCAGACAAAAAGACTAAGCACAGAAAAAGATCTGCTGGCAAGAGTTCTTTCTCTCAGAGTTCAGTAGTGACCCACCAATTACCCAGTCTCTACTCACAGTGTCCCTCTTGCAGCGGTGAGGAAAGAGGAGGACAGAGATGGGGAGCAAAAGAGCAGAAAAGCTTTCAACTCTTACCTGGCCAGGTGTTTCTGGTCCCCACGTCTGGTCACCTCATCCTCAGGATGGCAAGACGGTCCACTGGATCCTGGAGTAAGCGCGGGTCCCTGTTTGGGCGCCAGAAATGTTAGGTTGACCCCTTAATAGGTCACAACTCTTGCCAGCGATGACCAAATGCAGAGGGAGTCCCGGTCACCCCACCCAGCTTCTCTCATCCCCAATGAGATACAGACGGAAGCTGGTATCTGCACCTAAGGCAAGAGTGTGCGCTATGAACACAAGTTTATTGAAACATACAGGTTTTATCAAGCTAATTTGGGCGTAGCTATGTCGTATGCATAATCATGAGTTTCGATTATCGGCATAAGCGTATCTTTCCATTTCTCCATTTCTCAGCAAAAGCATAAACTTTACTTGTCCTTGGCTAAGCAACGTCTTATCTCTGTCCTTGCAAAAACATAAGCTTTGTCTGTCCTTGGTTCTTTCTCAGCGTATGAAGCGTAGATGAGTCTGTTTGTGCTCTTTGCAGCAGCATGGGTATCTATCTATTCAATTTTAGTTAACTCTTTCCTCACATGAGTGTAACAGAGCCAAAAGTTCCCAGGGTTGGGCATAGTCCCTTCAAAGGCTATTGCCGCGTACTGTCCGGAGCCATGGATCCAATACATCAAATATCTAGTTAGGCATGCTATACTGTATCCTCTAACATTTGGGAGGTTTAGACCTCCATTATCTAATATCTTTAGAAGCCATCAGCTTCTTTACCCTATGCATAATAATAAATAATAATAATAATAATATGCGTGGCTGTTTCCCTCTCCAGATAAAATGCAAGAATGCGTTATTTAAAAATACTACATTTGGAAAGTTTAGGCCATATAAAGTTCCGGGGACCCTTCCGATTTTCACCCCTAAATAAGTTATAAATGACTTGGCTACTGAGATCCCCGCAAAAACCTGGGTTTGGAGCTGGTGTATACTCTGTACAACTCGCACTTTGTTGTATTGATCCAAAAACCTGAATATTCCCCAAATGCTCTCAAAGTATACAGTATCCGCAGAACTTGGTTTATTGGGTCAGAGAGGAAGAGTAAGATGTTGTTTGCGAAAAATGTTGCTTGGAGTCATTTTTTATTTATGGAGATACCTTGAAATATAGTCTAGCCCGACAACAGTCTCACCAGGGGTTCAAGTGCCAAATTGAAGAGCAGCAGTAAAAGAGGACCAGATAAAAGGGGGGTCGACAAGAAAACAGGAATGTATACTTGTGCCTTTGGGGACGGGTATATTGCTCGGATATATGTGTAAAAGGATCCCGAGAAATGCATCTCATCTAATACTCTATAAAGCCATGGCCACTCGATGTTATCAAAGGCTTTCTCAGCGTCTATTGTTAGCAGTGCAGGGGTTTCTGTGTCTTTTAGGCTTGAGGTTTACTCTGTCCAGGGCCAGGAGGACTTTTCTAATGTTTGCCGTGGCAGATCTTTTCTTAGCGAAACCTGCTTGGGCAGGAGAGATTAATTGTGGCAAAATTTCTGCTAATCAGTCTGCCATTGTTTTGGACGTTTTTTTGATGTCTACGTTAATAAGGGATATTGGTGGGGCGTGGCCTGAGCAGCATGTGAGACAGGCGTGTGGAGAGTGAGCTCCTGCCACATAATCCTCTCTTTATCCTGTTCCAGCCGGTCTAAAGTGACTTTTTCCGCTTCCCTGCACTGGTGATATCATGCAGACTGCGGAGAGAACCTGGGAGATAAGAGCAACATGACCCGTGGCCGGAGGGCAGAGAGGGAGCCGCAGGAGAGCGAGGCCTCTGCCTCCAACATGGCGACGGAAGCTGGAGCTGGTGGCTGCAGCGGGATGTCGGACGCTGCGGCCCGCCTCAGCAAGTATGCGCGGGCTCAGCCTGGGATCTCTGAGGCTAATGCTGGCGTCGCCCTCTGTGCAGAGACTCCGCAGCTACCGGGACCGGACCCAACGGGAGAGGAGGAGCAGCGGGGGTCAGTGAGTAACATGGCGGTCATCGGCCCTGAAGAGGTGCAGGAGGCCCACCTGCAATGCCCTGGGGGGAGGTATGCTGCAGAGATATTAAGTGTCACATAGCCTGGAGCAGTTGAGCCCATTATTAAAGATGTGCTGCATGCTGTGCATACCTGTAATTCTATGCTAGCCAGCATGAATATGCAACTCGGAGGAATTAAATGGGATATTTCTGATATCAAACGAGCTGCAAGGGGTTAATGTGCGGGTGGGGGCCCTGGAAGACAGAATCAGCGCCACAGAGGACCGGCTTTCCCCTGAAACACGAGACCTTGGCAGAGCAATTCATAACATCCCCTTGCTCAGGGCCAAAGTAGATGACCTTGAAAATAGATCTCGTCGCAGCAATCTCCGCCTGGTTGGGGTCCCAGAGAAAGCGGAAGGTAACAACCCGGTGGCCTTTTTTTGAAACATGGCTCCCTAAGACACTAGGCACGGATCTGTTCTCTCCCTTTTTACAATAGAGAGATCACATAGGATCCCCAATTGGCCCCCACCACCTGTACTCCTCAAGCTGCTCCACTTCAGGGATAGAGACATTGCGCTCCGCAGGGCCCGGAAGATTAAAGATCTGGGTATCGATGGTCATAAAGTCTCACTGTTCCCTGATTTTTCTCCTGAAATCCAACAGAGGAGGGTGCAATTTATTGAAGTAAAAAGCGTCTGAGGCAGTTGCAAATTCCCTACTCCATGATGTATCCTACCAGGCTGAGAGTGGTGGCGGATGGTGGGACACAATTCTTTGACACACCAAAGGATGCGACAGCATGGCTTGATATTAATGAAAAATTGCTGCGCAGAAACAACCGCTGAAGGATACTGTTAATTCCTTGCTGGATTGGCGGGATGGAATTGGATATGTTATCCGGCTGGATCATTTCTGCACGGTTGGCAGGAGCCATCCAGATGGGTTGCCTTATAATTAACAAATGTTCAGGCGTTTAACCTGTCGTGTGCTTTTTTGAGGTTTTCTTTGGCCCCACATCCGTCTTTTTGAGAGAAATGTCTTGGTTTCTTGAATGTTTGTTACTGTTTTGTTTGTCTGGATTGTTTTGTGCACCTGTCTGGTATACACACGTCTGCAGAATGACATTACGGATTAATTTGAAGAGGTCTCCCTGCTGCCCCCTTTTGATACATATGTATGCTCACCCCAATGGCGAAGGAGGTTAATATTATAGTGGCCTGGAATGTGCGGGGATTAGGTGATGACACCAAAAGATGTGCTGTCTTTATGTTCTTACAACAACTTAAGTCAGCATTAATATTCCTGTCAGAGACACTCTTGGTAAAGGACTGGATTCATCTGTTACACAAAAATTGGATAGCCCATGAGTATCACTCTGTATATTCCACACATTCCAGGGGGGTCAGCGTTCTGGTACACAGGTCCGTGCCGTTTGAGTGTCTTAAATTTTCTGTCGACCAGGAGGGCAGATATGTCTTTCTATATTGTCTCATTCATAATGTACGATGTATTCTAGTAGCCATATATATCCCGCCGCCGTGTACAAGTGAACCACTGACCCGTATCTTTAACATTGTTGGCTCCCTCCCTGAGGCTTCTACCCTGTTAATGGAAGATTATAATAATTACTTACATCCGTATTGGGACAAACTACACACTGGGAATATCTCGGAGGGGGCGACTGCTACCTCTTTTGCTAGGATGATAGAGGAAATGGGGTACGTGGTTGTCTGGCGTGTCAGGAACCTGCGAACTCGACAATTGTCGTGCTTTTCTAGCTCTCACCAGTCGTTGTGCCCTATGTAGCCTCTGTCCCGTATCTGGCAAGGGGAGTATCAGACCACTCGCCACTGCAGGTCCGACTCAGACTTGGGTATCCGAGCCGGCTTACGGGGTGCCATGGCGGCTTAATCCTTTCTGGATACAGCTGATAGGGGGTACCCTGACTGACACTATACAGAAATTCTTTACAACAAATGACGGTCCGGCATCCTAACATGTATTGTGGGACACTATGAAGGCATTTGTTCGCGGGATATATATTAGGGAAATCTGTACCTGGAAAATGAAAACAAGGGAGCGCACCACATATCTTACGGATGCCCCGGGAGACGCAGAGCGACAGCAAGATCTGAAGGGGGCACAGAGGCCATTGAAATATGAATACCCTGGTAACTAACAAGCAACAAAAGGCTTTCCCTTAAGCAAAAGTATTTCATGGAAGTGAAGAGTGTGGGACATTTGTTGGCCACTATTGCTAGGGCGCAGGATGGGTTGACCTGTATTGCTGCATTGAAACTTGACACTGGAGAGGAGGTGAGGAATGGTGAGAGGATTGCGGAGGTTATGCAACAGTATTATACCCAGCTGTATTCCTCTAGATCTCTCTTTAGGGAAGAGGAAATCTGAGTATTTCTCTAGGGGATCCCCTTTCTTGTTTTTCGGACAGTGAGAGAGAATTCCTGAATAGGGATGTGGACCTGGAGGAGATGGAAGAAGTACTTGGGCAAATCCAAAATAAAAAGGCCCTGTGTGTGGATGAGCTTCCGGGGGAGTTTTACAAATTACAGTGCCTACAAGTAGTATTCAACCCCCTGCAGATTTAGCAGGTTTGCAAACTTCAAACAAGAGCAGGATTTATTAACAGATGCATATATCTTACAAACCAACAAGTTATGTTGCTCAGTTAAATTTTAATACATTTTCAACATAAAAGTGTGGGTCAATTATTATTCAACCCCTAGGTTTAATATTTTGTGGAATAACCCTTGTTTGCAATTACAGCTAATAATCGTCTTTTATAAGACCTGATCAGGCCGGCACAGGTCTCTGGAGTTATCTTGGCCCACTTCTCCATGCAGATCTTCTCCAAGTTATCTAGGTTCTTTGGGTGTCTCATGTAGACTTTAATCTTGAGCTCCTTCCACAAGTTTTCAATTGGGTTAAGGTCAGGAGACTGACTAGGCCACTGCAACACCTTGATTTTTTCCCTCTTGAACCAGGCCTTGGTTTTCTTGGCTGTGTGCTTTGGGTCGTTGTCTTGTTGGAAGATGAAATGACGACCCATCTTAAGATCCTTGATGGAGGAGCGGAGGTTCTTGGCCAAAATCTCCAGGTAGGCCGTGCTATCCATCTTCCCATGGATGCGGACCAGATGGCCAGGCCCCTTGGCTGAGAAACAGCCCCACAGCATGATGCTGCCACCACCATGCTTGACTGTAGGGATGGTATTCTTGGGGTCGTATGCAGTGCCATCCAGTCTCCAAACGTCACGTGTGTGGTTGGCACCAAAGATTTCGATCTTGGTCTCATCAGACCAGAGAACCTTGAACCAGTCTGTCTCAGAGTCCTCCAAGTGATCATGAGCAAACTGTAGACGAGCCTTGACATGACGCTTTGAAAGTAAAGGTACCTTACGGGCTCGTCTGGAACGGAGACCATTGCGGTGGAGTACGTTACTTATGGTATTGACTGAAACCAATGTCCCCACTGCCATGAGATCTTCCCGGAGCTCCTTCCTTGTTGTCCTTGGGTTAGCCTTGACTCTTCGGACAAGCCTGGCCTCGGCACGGGTGGAAACTTTCAAAGGCTGTCCAGGCCGTGGAAGGCTAACAGTAGTTCCATAAGCCTTCCACTTCCGGATGATGCTCCCAACAGTGGAGACAGGTAGGCCCAACTCCTTGGAAAGGGTTTTGTACCCCTTGCCAGCCTTGTGACCCTCCACGATCTTGTCTATGATGGCCTTGGAATGCTCCTTTGTCTTTCCCATGTTGACCAAGTATGAGTGCTGTTCACAAGTTTGGGGAGGGTCTTAATTAGTCAGAAAAGGCTGGAAAAAGAGATAATTAATCCAAACATGTGAAGCTCATTGTTCTTTGTGCCTGAAATACTTCTTAATACTTTAGGGGAACCAAACAGAATTCTGGTGGTTTGAGGGGTTGAATAATAAATGACCCTCTGAATAAACTTTTCACAATTTAAAAAAAAAAATAAAAAAAGAAATAACATTCTTTTTTGCTGCAGTGCATTTCACACTTCCAGGCTGATCTACAGTCCAAATGTCACAATGCCAAGTTAATTCCGAATGTGTAAACCTGCTAAATCTGCAGGGGGTTGAATACTACTTGTAGGCAGGCACTGTATATAGCCACCTACTGCTTCCAAGGCTCTTGGAGTGGTTCAGGGAGGCTGAGGAAAAGGGGTCTCTCCCCACATCCATGATGGAAGAAATTATTGTCCTGAATCTCAAGCCCGGAAAAGACCTGGCTGCACCTGAATCCTACCACCCCATCTCACTCCTTACATTAAATATTAAACTAATTGTAAAAATATTTGCAAACAGATTGTCCTGGGTGATTACGTCCGTGATTCATGAGGACCAGACCGGCTTCATCCCAAATAAATCTACATCCATTAATCTGCGGTGTTTATTTCTGGGGATGTAGCTCAGCTTAGAGGGGGGAAATAGGGAGAGGGCAGTCCTGTCATTAGACGCAGCCAAGGCCTTTGATAGTATTGAATGGAATTTTTTATGGGCTGTCCTGAAAAAACTAGGTCTGGGTGATAGGTTTATAGGCTGGGTTAAATTATTGTATGTGTCCCCGCAGGCCAGAATTCGAGTTAATGGCTGTACTACATCACCCTTTGGTCTGGCTGGGGGCACAAGACAGGGCTGTCCTCTCTCCCCTTTGCTGTTCGCAGCAGCGATTGAACCACTGGTGGCTATGCTCCGCAACTCTCTTGCTGTGAAAGGGTTTGAGATAGGGAGCTTGGAACATAAGGTATCCCTCTATGCGGATTTGCGAGAGGTGCGGACGTTCCTGGGTCCGGCTGTCAATATTATTAGAGAATTCGGGAAACGATCAGGGCTATTAATCAATTGGGAAAAATCGGCTCTGCTCCCTATAGACCCGCTTTCATTTGATCTCACCACTTTGGGGTTACAGGTCCCGATGGTGGATAGGTTTCAATATCTTGGGATAGCGGTTAGCACCCGACTACGGGATTATTACGCTTTGAACATAGAACCCATGTTGCTCAAATTCAGAAGTAAGATAGATGCCGGTGCTGACTCCCGTTGTCCCTTACTGGTTGAGCTAACCTACTTAAAATGGTGCTGATGCCTAAACTTCTGTATCTCCTCCACAATGCCCCAATTTGGATACACTGGAATTTTTTTCGTAAAATTAACACCTTATTTCGGGAGCTATTGTGGAAAATACAACAACCCAGGATTCGTCTTGAGACCTTGCAGAGGGGAAAGGATGAGGGAGGCCTTGCAGTCCCTAAAGCCCGCTTTACACGCTTCAATATATCTCACAACCTGTCATTGGGGTCAAGTTGTAAGTGACGCACATCCGGCATCGTTTGTGAGGTGTCTGCGTGTAACATCTACGTGCGATCAGGTTTGAACGCAAAACCGTTGATCGCAAACACATCGTATCTTTCTCTAGAATTGAGCGTTTTGTTGTATGAACCTAGTCAATTGTAACGTGTGACATCCCTCATACGATTTTGGTGTCTGATGCTACGTGCGCAGGTGTGCGCTCTGCACCGCAGCTTAAAAAAGGTCCGCTTCAGAGCGCAGCTGAAAAGCTGCGCTCTGAAGCGCCTCACAATGTCTGTCATGCACTAATCTCTGTCAGTCGGTCACTATCTCTGTCCCTCACTCTCTGTCCATGTCAGTCTATCCCCCTTTCTCATATACTCACCGATCCCCGATCCCCGGTGCTGCACAGCGTTCACACTGCTCCGGCGGCTTTTACTGTTTTGAAAAAGCCGGCCGCCCATTAAACAATCTCGTATTCCCTGCTTTCCCCGCCCACCGGCGCCTATGATTGGTTACAGTGAGACACGCCCCCACGCTGAGTGACAGGTGTCACACTGCACCCAATCACAGCAGCCGGTGGGCGTGTCTATACTGTGTAGTGAAATAAATAATTAAATAATTAAAAAAAACGGCGTGCGGTCCCCCCCAATTTTAAAACCAGCCAGATAAAGCCATACGGCTGAAGGCTGGTATTCTCAGGATGGGGAGCTCCACGTTATGGGGAGCCCCCCAGCCTAACAATATCAGCCAACAGCCGCCCAGAATTGCCGCATACATTATATGCGACAGTTCTGGGGCTGTACCCGGCTCTTCCCGATTTGCCCAGCTGAGCTGTCACTGAGGTTACCCGCGGCCACCGCTGCATCCACCGCTGGATCCAGTGACAGCGGATAACCTCAGTGACAGCTCAGCTAATCGCACGGCTGTCTTCATTAGCTGCGTGGAGGTGACCGGAGCGGCTGTGTCTGCTGCAGCTCCGGTCACCTCCATGCAGCAGCGCTGGAAGCGACGCTGGAGCATCCTGGAGTACGCCGGACATGGAGGGCTTTTTGGGGCTGATTAAAGTGGTTAACCAGGGTATATGTTTGTGTTTTTTATTTCTAATAAAGGATTTTTCGGGTGTGTGTGTTTATTTACTGTAATTTACAGATTAATCATGGAAGGTGTCTCATAGATGCCTGCCATGATTAATCTAGGACTTATTGGCAGCTATGGGCTGCCAATAACTCCTTATTACCCCGATTTGCCAACGCACCAGGGCAAATCGGGAAGAGCCGGGTACAGTCCCAGAACTGTCGCATCTAATGTATGCGGCAATTCTGGGCGGCTGTTGGCTGATATTGTTAGGCTGGGGGACTCCCCATAACGTGGAGCTCCCCATCCTGAGAATACCAGCCTTCAGCCGTATGGCTTTATCTGGCTGGTTTTAAAATTGGGGGGGACTGCACGCCGTTTTTTTAAATTATTTAATTATTTATTTCACTACACAGTATAGACACGCCCACCGGCTTCTGTGATTGGGTGCAGTGTGACACCTGTCACTCAGCGTGGGGGCGTGTCTCACTGTAACCAATCATAGGCGCCGGTGGGCGGGGAAAGCAGGGAATACGAGATTGTTTAATGGGCGGCCGGCTTTTTCAAAACAGTAAAAGCCGCCGGAGCAGTGTGAACGCCGTGCAGTGCCGGGGATCGGTGAGTATGAGAGAGGGCTGCTAACTTCAGTCACTTAGGAGATTAGCGGTCACCGGTGAGCCCTTCACAGGTGACCGCTAATCAGGGCGCGACACAGACAGAGCCGCAGCATGACCATGAAGTCGGGTGAAGTTCACCCGAGTTCATTCTGATCGTGCGGCTCTGTCTGTGTCTGCTGTCAGCGGCCATGTAGCAGAGCTGAATGGCAGATGACATAGTAAAAACGCATCCCTACACATTACACACGCTTGGCAAGTCAATTTAAAAAAAAAAAAAAGGTTCCCAATGCATACGTCACAGAACACATGGTCTAAAGGATCGCACACAAAATTGATCAATTTAACATAGACTACTAACGCTCGTGTGACAGCAAATGAACGACCTACGTGCAATCTCATTCAATCGCATATGCGACCTGGGCGTGTCACATCGCAAATGCGATTGTACAACTAATTGCAACGTGTAAAGTGGGCTTAACCCGTGGATATATTATATTGCAGCGCAGTTACAGCACTTCAAGGGATGGGGAAAGGATGACACATATGACAGTGGGGGCGAAATGGTAAAGAGTCTTACAGGATGGAGACACCCGGTGGCCTTTCTGGAAGCGAGATGTACCCCCAAAAATAGATCATTACACCCGACGCTAGCAATGCTGTACAAGGTGTAGGATAGAGGGAAGACGTTACTGGGAATACTAGGAACGACAGAATACTGCCCCATATGGCATAATCCCGAACTGCTAAAGTTGCAGAAGCTTTCTGGTTGGAGGATGTGGGTGGATAGGGGGGTCTACTGGTCATCCCAGATATTACAAAATAATGTATTGAAGAGTTTTGATCAGCTTCAGGCTGAATTTGGGATACCACATGGTTCTTTCTATCAGTACCTACAACTTTGCCAAGCCTACGAGACACAGACACGACAGGTAGAGATTAGAATAGAGCAAAGTCGCATTCTCTCGGACCTGATGACATCTGAGCGCTCACATGGTGTTATTTCTAGGGTGTACGCGGCACTGCTACCTAGATATCTTGAGAAATTTCCTGTGCAGGCAAGAGGAAAGTGGGAGGGAGACCTGGGCCCTATGATGGGTGAGCAATGGGGCGAGATTTTGTCGCAGACTCCAACTCTTTTGGTATCTTGATATCAACGACTGTCACAATTATTTCTACTACATTGAGTGTACAGGACACCTAGTCTACTGCATAAGATTGGGATCCGGACAGATGATATCTGTCCTAGATGCGGGTGGGAGAATGCTAATTTGCTGCATATGATGGGATCATGTGGGAATATTGAAGAATACTGGAGGGCAGTATTAAACCTAGTAGTGCAAGTATTTAAAATACAACTGCAACCCAGACATGTCACGTGTATTCTCGGATATCTAGAGGTGGGGGCAGACCTGGGCTCACCGGCAACCATCGGCATTACACGACTGTTATATCAAGCTAGGAAACTGTTGGCCTACCACTGGTTGAACTCTGCTCCTCCGGCCTTGGGTGACCTTAGGGAAAGGGTCAATAATATACTTCGGTTGGAGAGGGGAGTGTATCTTAAACGGAATTGTTGCGGGCAGGGGACAGACCACGGCAAGGGGCTGCTCGGGACGCTCGGACCCGGGATCATGGCTGTGGCTCGAGTGGCAGCCAGATCCGGGCGCGAGCAGCCGTCCGCCGCCCACAAGTAAATAAGGGGGTTATGTACAGGGGAGAGTTTGTCAGTGACGCCACTCGTGGGTTGCGGTGATGGTTGGTGGCACCGCCGCTGCCTTGGTATGAGGATGCCCGGGGCTGATGAAGCGGGGGCAGCAAGGTGGAATCCCCTCCACGGGTAGGTGAGGTGTAGTCCCGGGGCCCAAAGGATGGTGAGGTGTTGCAGGGAACAGTCTTTAGGAAGGGGACCGGATGGTACCGGTGTACTCACTGTGGTAATAAAGCACATGAAGTCCATATTGTACACCAAGGCCGGATGCCGGGAGCCTCTGGAGGGGTGTGCTTGGTTCTGCACACGGGCTGACAGGGTAGGGGCCTTTCCTCCTGCACTTGTAGTTTTTGTGTGGTGACTTAATCCGTATAAAACGGGAGACGTCGACTCCCTGTGTTATGTACTGTGGGAGCTGGTGCCCGCGAAAGCTGATCCGTGGGATCTCTGTGGGCTTTGGCGGACGCCCTATCCCCCTCGTTGGGCTTCCGTTTCGTTCTCTGGGCTTTCTGGTGGGACAATACGTGGAATCTTGTCCCCTGCTGGCTAATTGGAGAGGGACTTGCAACCTTCCTCGCCCTAGGGTCCAGGCACCCCCACTGTGCACGGCCTTCGGACCGGATTCCCGCTGTCGGCACCGGCGGGCTACAACCCTGCCCCGGTCCACTTAAGGTCTCCTGCAGCCGGATCTCCGTCGCCTGTAGCCCTGCTCTGCCGTCTACCACTTAGTCAGCTCAAGTAGTCTGGTAGTCCGGGAGCTATAACCCTCGACCACCACTTCACTTCACACTTCTCTCACTTCCTCTGTCCAGACTCAACTCCTCCACTCGACTCAACTCAACTCCTGTGTTCCCTCCCCTGACACCTCAGGACCCCTAGGTGGGCGTCTCCATCTGCCTGGTCCGCCCACTGGTGTGTCCCTATTGTCCCGGGGGGGTGACTAGGCTTTTGTGGCTGGTGTTACCTGTGTGTGGTGGTGTGTTGGTAGGCCGAGGAGGATGGAGTCCTGCACCTGGAATATTTTTGCAGTCACTGTGACAACCTGGTTTTGCCAGGGCGTCACACTCCCCCTTAGTAAAACACAGCCCGTCCTCGGGCTGTCCGGCACCAGTATTTATTTTAACTGCATCTATAAAAATGGAAAAAAGGGATAACTTGTTAAACATTTCATTCCCCGAAGGGAAGGCACATTTTCTTAAACGTTGCAAAACATCTCCTCCCTTCAACCCACCACCCAAAACACCTGAACCCCCGGTGCCACCGCTAACTCTGGTGTCACACCGCCCCAAGTTCCTGTGGTGACCGGGCAGAAGATCCTCCCCCACCAGTCCACCCCAAAGAGTTCCACAGTGCTGGAACCCTTTGGCCTGGAGGTTAGCCACCCGTTTTGTTAGTGACTGGGCCTTAACCGACTCTACCGCAGGCCCTTCCTCCAACCAGTCCTCTCCAGCGGGTGTTACAGTTCTGGCAGTAGGGTAACAAGAAGGTAGATGGGGGTATATACAAAGACCCAAGAAAGTTTTTGGGTGGCCTCTACCAGTCCTGAGGCCTTGGTCCATGAAAAGTAAACATTTTTAACACCGCTGCCGGGGCAGCCTCCTGTTGCAGCTCTCCTCCCACACAACCCGCCACCCAAACATCACGGATCCCCAGTACCACCCTCACTCACGGTGCCGCACCGTCCTGGAACCCCCTCAAGTTGTTTGCGGTGCGGGTGTAGCTGCCTTCCTTCAGCTCTTAACTTTTACTTCACTTTAACTTGGTTCGGCACCATCCTGCACCAAGGGTTCCTGGTACCACCTCCTTGTGGTATGCTGCTCCGGACCCTGATGACCTCTTCATCTTTAACAGGCAAGGGGGAAGAGGTTCAACAAGAACAGTGCTTTAACTTTTTAACTTTAACTCTCCTGCCACCCTCCACCTGGGGATCCAGATGGCCTCCTCACTGAACACGAAGACGTTCAACAAGGGTTAAGCAGTCTACACATAACTTTAATACTTGAAGGTTCCGGTTTCCCGAGCAGCTTTCTCTATGCGGAGCTGCTGCTGCTGCCGCTTCCAGCATGGAGCGCGGCTCCCATGCTCCCCCTCCTGCTCAGGAGCCAGGCCCACTCGGATACCCTCGGCGCCGGCTACAATCGGCCTCTCATACTGCCGTGGGCTCCACCAATCGGTGGCCTGCTTCGCTTCCCTGCAGGAACACTCCGACTGCTCCTCAGCCGGGATGGGGTGCTCGGGAGCGGTTGGTGCTGCAGCTGTGGTAGACACAAAGACGGGTTCTGCTTCCGTAGTGGCCGGGCGGATGGCCGGGGACGACGTCATCAACGGTGCGGCCAGGCTCGGGGACGGTCGTTATCGGCGTTGCGGCCTGGCTCGGGGCCGGATGGGATGTCATCGGGGTTGCGGCCTGTCTCGGGGCCGGGTCAGATGTCATCAGCGGTGTTGGAGCGATGGTTTCGGTAAGGCCAGAGGGTCCAGCAACTGGGTCCTCCCCCGCAGATGGTATGGGCTCCGCTGCCACGGACTGAGGCAGCGGGTCGGTCGGGGCGTTGGCTGTGGACGAGGGAGGCGGCATGGAGGACGGGAGCAGATCGGACCCCTCAGCCAGGGAGGCTGGTTCTTGGGGAACATAGGGGCATGGGTCACTGCTTACCCGCTCCTCCGAGGCCATCTCCACTTCGCGTGCCCGGACAGCTGCAGCCAGGCCCTTCATCTCCGATGTCTACTTTGCCAGCATGAAGTGGGCTTGGGACTGGATCCTCCGACACATCCTCTCCGTCAGCTCCTCGATCCAGTCAGCGGTTCCGGGGACGGGGCTCTCCGGGCGCTGCCTGCCAGGTTGCTATGACATCTTGCCGCTTTGGTGTCCAGCAACGGGTTTCTGCAGAGTCCTGGCGTCCCTGCACTTTATCTTCTCTTGTCACGTCCTTTCTTGACCTCCTGCTCTCGGGATCACCGGGTTCCTCCCGCATTCTTAGCGGGCGAGGCTTAGGACTCGCGCTCTTTTCAGGGAAGAAGATGGTGAGGTTGTTGTTTTTGGCGCCAAATATGGCGGGCAAGATGGCAGTGGTCCACAAATTTCTACGTTTCACGGTTCAACAGTTCAGAAAAAAGCGCACTTCACCCAAATCAGCGGATGGGGTAAGAATCCTGTTTGTGACGTCAAGTTGTTGCGGGCAGTTGACAGACCACGGCAAGAGGCTGCTCGGGACGCTCGGACCTGAGATCGTGGCTGTGGCTCGCGTGGCAGCCGGATCCGGGCGCGAGCAGCCGTCCGCCAGAGCCCACAGAGATCTGACGGGTCAGCTTTCGCGGGCAACAGCTCCCACAGTACATAACACAGGTGATTGGTGGATTGAGCCAGGAGTGCCCCCATCTTGTGGGAGGTGCTTTATCTATATAGGACCCTGCAGCACGCTTCTCAGTGCTCAGACGTTCTTGGTGCATGCATGGCGTAGACACCTCATGTGTGATGTCCAATATTTCCCACTTCCTTGCACTTTAGTGGATCAGGTTAGGCAGGGTCTCAGCATCTACTAGTTTACGCTAGTGCTCGCCTCCATCCACCTTAGTGGAGTCGGATTAGGCATGGACATCACACGCACCGCCCTCAGTGTCTCTGATCCATACGTGCGGCTAGCATAGAGAGCTCACTGACTCCTTAGGTGTGGTTAACACAAGGAGTTCAGGCAGGGGCTTCACTGAGCCTAGACAATACGGAAAGTACTGTCTGCACCTACACACTCCCTATACTCTGCTATCTCTAAGATCTGTATATAGGTTAGCAATAAGGGATCTCCGTGACCTGTAACGATTTTCCCATCTGCATTCACAGGGTAATTACATCCATACTCCTGTTACATTATTAGCTATCTTATCAGTGTGAAGTAACACTGGTGTTGGTTTGTGGACTGCGGTTAAGGCAACCATCCGCTTTTGTTTTGTAGTTCCTGTAATTGGGCAGGCACTACATGTCCACCTACCATATTATTTGCAGTAACACACTTGCTACAATCTCATTCTACACATTTCTGTGAGGTAACAGAGGTGGTGGCCTGTAGACCGTGGTTGGGGTACCCATCCGATTACGTTTTTGTAGTTCCTGTAATTGGGCAGGAGCTACAGGTCCATCCTTATATTTCAGTTAGCATTTCTCCTTAAGGTTTCGCTGGGACTTAACAGTGAGCACCGCTTTAGGTCCTAGTGCCACTGTGAAGCAACAGTGACAGTACTGCTGAGGTGGTACGGTACCCTTCCTTGCTCTCGCCAGCAGCAGATTATTCTGCATGTGGTTCCAATACATTACAGCGTCCACAGGCAGCAACAGCAGATGGAAAATGGTTACAATAGTAAGGCCACCATGCTTCTTCCACTTAATAAACTCTGTAATAAACAGATTGCATCCTAGCCTTGACCAGTGACTACTCAACAGGGGGCAGAATAAAATTGGTTTGGAAAAGGACAATAGCCTTTAGCCAAAATGGAGCCAAATAAAAAGCGGAAAATTCAGATTTTGATATTAGCCTTTTTGTTCCTGTGTGCGTTGCAAAAAGTAAGAAAAAGCTCCCCATTGTAGTCTTCCACTCCAGAAATCCATATCGGCAACTGTCTCATATCGGGCGCTTTCAGCAAACAGCAGGTTTATTTTTCCCCAGAGGCCTTTTGCGACACCTGCTGTTGGCAAGATGCCATTCAATCAGGTGGTATCATTCTGAATGATAAGAGACAAGTATCCCGGGAGAGGGGCGAAAAGCTTGCTATTGATTATGGAATCAAGTTTCTGGAAACCAGTGCAAAATCCAGCATCAATGTGGAAGAGGCATTTTTCACTCTTGGTCGTGACATTATGACGAAACTCAACAGAAAAATGAATGAAAGCAGCTCTCCAGGAGGTGGAGGTCCGGTAAAGATTACAGAAAAATCAGCGAAGAAAAGCAGTTTCTTTCGTTGCGTGTTACTTTGATGAACTGAAGCACGCGGATGAGAGTAAGAGATGGACTGTGGCACACCTGATTGAATGGCATCTTGCCAACAGCAGGTGTCGCAAAAGGCCTCTGGGGAAAAATAAACCTGCTGTTTGCTGAAAGCGCCCGATATGAGACAGTTGCCGATATGGATTTCTGGAGAGGAAGACTACAATGGGGAGCTTTTTCTTACTTTTTGCAACGCACACAGGAACAAAAAGGCTAATATCAAAATCTGAATTTTCCGCTTTTTATTTGGCTCCATTTTGGCTAAAGGCTATTGTCCTTTTCCAAACCAATTTTATTCTGCCCCCTGTTGAGTAGTCACTGGTCAAGGCTAGGATGCAATCTGTTTATTACAGATTTTATTAACTGGAAGAAGCATGGTGGCCTTACTATTGTAACCATTTTCCATCTGCTGTTGCTGCCTGTGGACACTGTAATGTATTGGAACCAAATGTTGGACTTTACAGTGGTGGGATTTTCCATTTTAAGGGCAAAAAAAAGATTATTCTGCATGGTGAGCCCTGACTGCTAGATAGATTACTATCCCCTATCAGTGGGCAGTCCCGTAACAGTACTGGAGTGCGCCGCATCCGCCAAACGGGCGAAAAGCCGGATGTGTGAAACCGGGGTCCCTCTTGCAGACTATCTCTTATAGCCAGCTGCAGCGTGTGCACAACACAGCGCATGTGATGAATATGAAAGTGTTTTGAAGCAGCTTTAACAAGATCATCTAATTCTAAAGTATCATTTCGCTGTTCTTTTGTTGTAATATCTGTTTGTTCCTCAGTTACATGAACAGTACTGTGGCCTTCCATCTCACACATACTAAATCCTAAATTTTCTTCTAGATGTTGTTCATTACTCTCATTCATCAGTTTAATTGTACTGATCTTTGAAGCATTGTTCGTTACAATGGCAAGAACCTGTTCTTTTTTGCATTCCTAATCTTGCAGAACTTTTTCCACTAAGGCCTGGAGAAACTGGCTGGTGTGATGAGCTTTAGTATCTTTTACTGCCAGTGTTTTACTAACAATTTCTTTCTTGTCACAAACATATCGAACATTGATGGCAAAATAATTCAGTGAAATGCATAGAATCATAGAATATTAGAGTTGGAAGGGACCTCCTGGGTCATCTAGTCCAACCCCCTGCTCAAAGCAGGATTCACTAAATCATCCCAGACAGATGTCCGTCCAACCTCTTTTTAAAAATTTCCATTGAAGGAGAACTCACAACCTCTCGCGGCAGCCTGTTCCACTCATTGATCACCCTCACTGTCAAAAAGTTTTTTCTAATATCTAATTTGTGTCTCCTCCCCATCAGTTTCATCCCATTGCTTCTAGTCTTTCCTTGTGAAAATGAGAATAAAACTGATCCCTCTACAGTGTGACAGCCTTTAAGATATTTGTAGACAGCTATTAAGTCTCCTCTCAGTCTTCTCTTTTGCAAGCTAAACAATCCTAAATCCTGTAATTGTTCCTCATAGGACATGGTTTGCAGACCGGTAACCATTCTGGTCACTCTTCTCTGAACTTGCTCCAGTTTGTTGATGTCTTTTTTAAAATGTGGTGCCCAGAACTGGACACACTATTTCAGATGAGGTCTGACCAAAGAGGAGTAAAGGGGGATAATGACTTCACGTGATCTAGACTGTATGCTTCTGTTAATACATTCTAGAATTGTGTTTGCATTTTTTGCTGCTGCATCACACTGTTGACTTATGTTAAGTCTGTGATCTATTAGTATACCTAAATCTTTTCCACACATGCTTTTGGACAGCTCTATTCCTCCCATGCTGTATATGCTCTTTTCATTATTCTTGCCAAGATATATGACTTTGCATTTCTCCCTGTTAAAAACCATTCTATTAGTTGCTACCCATTGTTCCAGCTTGTTTAGATCTTGTTGAATCCTCTCTCTCTCTTCTCTAGTATTAGCTATTCCTCCTAGCTTTGTGTCATCAGCAAATTTAATCAGTTTACCCTTAATACCTTCATCTAAATCATTGATAAAAATGTTGAACAACACGGGGCCCAGGACAGAGCCCAGTACCCCACTTGAGACAGTCTTCCAACTGGATGTGCAGCCATTTATGACCACTCTTTGACTCCGATCACTAAGCCAGTCCATCACGAGTCCATCTAACAGTTGCCTTGTCCATTCCACACTTGGCCATTTTTTCAGTAAGGATTGTATGAGATACTTTGTCAAATGCTTTACTGAAGTCAAGATATACTGAAGTCAAGATATACTATATCTACTGCATTTCCCTGATCCACCCAGTCAGTGATTTTGTCATAGAAGGAAATTAAGTTAGTCTGAAATCACTTATTAGTTACAAACCAATGCTGGCTCTGGTTAATCACTTCATTCTCATCCAGGTACTTGCATAAATGTTGTTTAATAATTTGTTCAAAGATCTTTCCTGGTATGGAAGTCAGGCTCACAGGCCTGTAGTTCCCTGGGTCCACCTTCTTCCCCTTTTTGAAGATAGGGACAACATTTGCTCTTTTCCAATCTTCTGGAGCTTCTCCTGTTCTCCAAGAATTTTCAAAAATTATGAAGAGTGTTTCTAATATTTCCTCTGCTATCTCCTTCAGTACTCTGGGGTATAATTCATCTGGACCTGGGGACTTGAATTCATTAATGTTAGCTAAGTATTCCCTCACTATCTCTTTGTTTATTGATGGCCTGGATTCTTCTAATCCTACAATAGAACGGTGAAGATCAGTTGATTTTACTTTTACTTTTTCAGAGAAAACAGATGCAAAATAATTTAAAAGTTCGGCCTTCTCAACATCATTTTTTACAACTTCACCATTTTCATCCTGCAAAATTCCTATAACATCTTTGACTTGTATTTTATTTTTGCCATACCGTATTTTTCGCTTTATAAGATGCACTTTTCCTCCCAAAAATTTGAGAGGAAAATGGGGGGTGCGTCTTATAAAGCGAATATAGCGGTACCTGGGGGTCCTGTCTGTGCGGTGATCGGGCGGCCGGGTGCCTGTGGCTGCGTGCAAGCGGCCGGGTACCTGTGCTTGCGTGCGGTGGCAGCCGGGTACCCGTGGCTGTGTGCGGGCGGCAGTCAGGTGCTGTGTGCGGCCGGCAGTCAGGTGCTGTGTGCGGGCAGCGGCCGGGTGCTGTGTGTGGGCGGCGGTCGGCGGCTGTGTGCTGTGTGCAGGCGGCGGTCGGCGGCCGGGTGCTGTATGCGGGCGGCAGCTGTGTGCAGGCGGCGGTCGGCGGCCGGGTGCTGTATGCGGGCGGCAGCTGTGTGCAGGCGGCGGTCGGCGGCCGGGTGCTGTGTGCAGTCGGCGGTCGGGTGCTGTGTGCAGGCGGCGGTCGGCGGCTGTGTGCGGGCGGCGGCTGTGTGCAGGCGGCGGTCGGCGGCTGTATGCAGGCGGCGGTCGGCGGCTGTGTGCAGGCGACGGTTGGCGGCTGTGTGCGGGCAGCGGGCGGGTGTTGTGTGCGGGTAGCGGCCGGGTGCTGTGTGCAGGCGGTGGTCGGCGGCCGGGTGCTGTGTGCAGGCGGCGGGCGGCGGCTGTGTGCGGGCGGCAGCTGTGTGCAGGCGGCGGTCGGCGGCCGGGTGCTGTATGCGGGCGGCAGCTGTGTGCAGGCGGCGGTCGGCGGCCGGGTGCTGTGTGCAGGCGGCGGTCGGCGGCCGGGTGCTGTGTGCAGGCGGCGGTCGGCGGCTGTGTGCGGGCGGCGGCTGTGTGCAGGTGGCGGTCGGCGGCTGTGTGCTGTATGCAGGCGGCGGTCGGCGGCTGTGTGCAGGCGACGGTCGGTGGCTGTGTGCGGGCAGCGGGCGGGTGTTGTGTGCGGGTAGCGGCCGGGTGCTGTGTGCGGGCAGCGGCCGGGTGCTGTGTGCGGGCAGCGGCCGGGTGCCTGTGCAGGCGGCAGATGGCTGCCGCCCGCACGCAAGCACAGGTACCCGGCCGGTTGCACGCAGGGTGGGCGGCCAGCCTGCTGGCTGCCACTCTGTGCTTGCGGGGCGGGCGGCTGTGCAGCAACTTACCCAGTTTGTCCGCGGTCCCAGTTTCAAATGATGGCAGCGGGCGCGTGCGCAGATGGAGCCCTTGGATGAGAGCTCCATCTGTGCAGGTGCCATTATTTGAACCGGGACCGCGAACACTGGGACACTCACTGCAGCGGCCTGCTGCATGACTCACCCGCCGATGCTGCTGCTGCCGCCACCACCACCACGGGCCCCGCGGCTCCTACCCCCATGGATCCCCCGGCTCCTGCCACCCCGGACGCCGCTGCCACTGACCCGCCGTACCTGCCAGCAAATCCGCTGCCTCCTGTGACCCCGCTTCACCACCACTGCTGCCCCGCTCCGGTAAGAGAACACCGGATTATAAGATGGACCCCATTTTTCTTTTTTTTACCTTTTTTTATGTCTAAGTTTGGGGTGCGTCTTATAATCCGGTGCGTCTTATAAAGCGAAAAATACGGTAACTCCAAAATCCTTTTTTATTGCTTTTGACATCTCTTGCAAGCCTTATTTCATTATCAGCTTTGGCTAATCTGATGTGTGGCCTGCAGGTTTTGCAGACTGTTATATTCTTCTTTAGATATGCCTCCCTCTTTCCATTTAATAAACATTTCTTTCTTCCTTTTTAGCATGTGTTTAAGTTCTGTGTTCATCCATCCTGATTTCCTTAAATGTTTCTTATGCTTCCCTCTTTTAGGGATTGTTAACAATTGCGCTTTGAGAATCTCATTTTTCAATATGTCCCATCCTTCCTGGACATTTCTGTCCTTAAAGGGGTGGTTCACCCATTTTTTTTATTTTCTGTATGAGCTCTACTTACCTTTCTAGGCGTCTTCTCCATTGGCTTCTGTTTCCAGTTCTGGCACTGAGCGGCGCAATCCTGCACGCTCAGTGCCTGTCACATGACCCCCTGGAGCTGTGGCCGCCAGCATCCTCTGACGTCCCGGCATTTCCGGGCTCTCAAACAAGACGGGTACGTCACAGGATGCCGGCGCCACTCAGATTGAGTGACAGGGCTGTGGGCGGTGACTACCGCACGTCACAGCCCAGTATCGAGGGGAGGATCCGGAGGACGTTTGTGTGGAGCCGCGTCCTGCAGATGGTGAGACACGGGGCGCCAGTGTGCAGTACAGGGGGGGGTTCTTCAGCTGAATCCCCCCCTGCACGTAAGTATGTGCTCACACTGTCCACCCGCCCGCTCTGCTGCGATGTCAGGAGTGCGGCCGGTGTCGGGCAGTGTGATCATCTGCTCCTCCCAGCAGCAAGACACTGACAGGCATGTCACTGCTGTGCTCTGCCATCTGTCCTGCTGCATGGGACCAACTGTCTGCACTCTGTCACCTGCACCACAAGTCACAGAGTGGAGACAGTTGGTGACAGAGCACCTCTGCCCCCCCCCCCGTTCTTTCCCCACTCTCTTCTCTCCCCCCACTCTTCTCCCCCTCCCCTCTTCCCCCTCTTCTCGGCCCCCCTCTTATCCCTCTCTCCTCTCCCCTCTCTTTTCCCTCGCTCTCTTCCCCCCTCGCTCTCTTTTCCTCCCCCCGCGCTCTCTTTTCCTCCCCCCGCGCTCTCTTTTCCTCCCCCCGCGCTCTCTTTTCCTCCCCCCGCGCTCTCTTTTCCTCCCCCCTGCGCTCTCTTTTCCTCCCCCCTGCGCTCTCTTTTCCTCCCCCCTCTCTCTCTTTTCCTCCCCCCTCGCTCTCTTTTCCTCCCCCCCTCGCTTTCTTTTCCTCCCCCCTCGCTCTTTTCCTCCCCCCTCGCTCTCTTTTCCTCCCCCCTCGCTCTCTTTTCCTCCCCCCCTCGCTTTCTTTTCCTCCCCCCCCTCGCTTTGTTTTCCTCCCCCCTCGCTCTCTTTTCCTCCCCCCTCGCTCTCTTTTCCTCCCCCCCTCACTTTCTTTTCCTCCCCCCTCGCTTTCTTTTCCTCCCCCCCTCGCTTTGTTTTCCTCCCCCCTCGCTCTCTTTTCCTCCCCCCTCGCTCTCTTTTCCTCCCCCCCTCACTTTCTTTTCCTCCCCCCTCGCTCTCTTTTCCTCCCCCCCTCACTTTCTTTTCCCCCCCCTCGCTCTCTTTTCCTCCCCCCTCGCTCTCTTTTCCTCCTCCCTCGCTCTATTTTCCTCCCCCCTCGCTCTCTTTTCCTCCCCCCTCGCTCTCTTTTCCTCCCCCCTCGCTCTCTTTTCCTCCCCCCTCGCTCTCTTTTCCTCCCCCCTCGCTCTCTTTTCCTCCCCCCTCGCTCTCTTTTCGTCCCCCCTCGCTCTCTTTTCCTCCCCCCTCGCTCTCTTCTCCCCCCCCTCGCTCTCTTCTCCCCCCGCTCGCTCTCTTTCCCCCTCCGCTCGCTCTCTTTTCCTCCCCCCCGCTCGCTTTCTTTTCCTCCCCCCCTCGCTCTCTCTCTTTTCCCTCGCTCTCTCCTGGCATGGTCAGTACAGAAATCTCTCCATCGTGGAGGGGTGAGAGGGAGTAATAAACATGGAGTCCCTACTGTGTCTGTGTATTTATTTCTAATAAAGTATTTTTCTCTGTGTGGTCTTTTTTTTTTTAAACCCTTTATTGGAGATTCTTAATGGCCAGGTCAACCTTGGCCTGACATTAAGACTCTCGGGCTTTATACCAGCGGGTAAAACATAGCTGGTATTAACCCCTTATTACCCAGCGTGCCACCTGCCACCAGGGCCACTGGAAGAGTTGGATACAGCGCCAGAAGATGGCGCTTCTATGAAAGCACCATTTTCTGGGGCGGCTGTGGACTGCAATTCGCAGCGGGGGGCCCAGAAAGTTTGGGCACCCTTCACTGCGGATTCCAATCCCCAGCTGCCTAGTTGTACCTGGCTGGACTCAAAAATTCGGCGAAGCCCATGTCATTTTTTTTTTTAATTATTTCATGAAATTCATGAAATAAAAAAAAAAAAAAAGGGCTTCTCTATATTTTTGGTTCCCAGCCGGGTACAACTAGGCAGCTGGGGGTTGGGGGCAGCCCGTAGCTGCCTGCTGTACCTGGCTAGCATACAAAAATATGGCGAAGCCCACGTCATTTTCTTAAAAACGTTTTCAGGGAAAAACCTTTATAAAAAAAAAAATGCTTCCCTGCATTTCTATTGCCAGTGAAAGTAACACCAAGCAGCGGGGGCTAGCAGCCAGTAGCTGCTTTGGTTACCCTTAGCAACAGAAAATGCAGCGGGAGCCCACAAACAATGTGATTTTTTTGTTTTTTTATTTTTAATGAATTTTTTTTAAAAAAAATCGGCATGGGCTTCGCCCATCGAGCACCAGAGCATTTTACTGCTCAATTCATCCCAAGTAATCAGATGACTCCAGTGTCGGCCGATTACTTGTTCTCTGTCCCCCTGCATCCATCGCAGCGTGTACGGGCTGTGAGGTCAGCGGAGTGGAGATAGTGACATGCTCTGCTCTGACACATAGTGTGCTGCATGTCACTATCTTTCTTCACTCTGGCACTTGTAGTGCAGGTGACCGGATGCTACATGTCACTAGCTGTCTCCACTATGGGACTTGTTGTGCAGGTGAGAGTGTATACAGTTGGTACTATGCAGCAGAAATCACAGAGTGGGGCAGTTAGTGACATGTATCATCCGGTCACCTGCACAACAAGTCCCAGAGTGGAGACAGTGACATGCAGCACACTATGTGTCAGAGCAGAGCATGTCACCAAATTGCTCTGCTCTGTCACCTGCGGTGCTGCATGTCACGTTTTTGCCGCAATTTGGTGCCTTTTTTGCTGCGTTTTTGCTCACTGCGTTTTTAATCAGTGCACAATGCCATTAAAGATTGTTGATGAAAAAAATAAAAAAGGTCTGATGTCATTTCCTTATTCAAAATGTTCATTGTATGCAGGAGAGCAGACAGCAGCTGCAGAACTACAAGGCTCAGCATCCTCCATCCAGGACTGTATGCAGTTTTTTACCCAAAAAGAAAAAAAAAATGACGTGGGCTTCGCCATATTTTTGTATGCTAGCCGGGTACAGCAGGCAGGTACGGGCTGCCCCCAACCCCCAGCTGCCTAGTTGTACCCGGCTGGGAACCAAAAATATAGAGAAGCCCTTTTTTTTTAATTATTTCATGAATTTCATGAAATAATTTTAAAAAAAAATGACGTGAGCTTCGCCTAATTTTGTTGTCCAGCCGGGTACAACTAGGCAGCTGGGGATTGGAATCCACAGTGAAGGGTGCCCAAGCTTTCTGGGCACCCCCACTGCGAATTGCAGTCCGCAGCCACCCCAGAAAATGGCTCTTTCATAGAAGCGCCATCTTCTGGCGCTGTATCCAACTCTTCCAGCTGCCCTGATGCTGGGTGGCTAGCCGGGTAATAATGGAGTTAGGGCTAGCTGTATATTATCAGCTAGCCCTAAGCCCGAAATTCATGGTGTCACGCCAATATTAGACATGGCCACCATGAATTTCTAGTAATGATAAAAAAAAAAAAAACACAACACACAGAAAAATATTTTTATTAGAAATAAAACACAACACAATTAGTGACTCCATCTTTATTGAAATAAACCCCCCTCCGCAGTAATCCTGGGTTAGGGTCCCGCGTCGTCCAATCCGGATCCAATATCATCTGATCGGTTTGCTGGAAGGCAAAGCGATCAGATGATGTGTCAGGTTAAAGGATGTGAATCACATCATACATCAGCTGATTGTATAAAAGCCGATTAAACAATCAGCTGATGCATCAGTGCAAAAAAAAAAAAAAATAAATAAATAAATAAATACTCACGTCTGTGCTGATGACCGGCAGCTCCTGGAGCGATGGGGCGGGAGTCTGATCCTGGCCCATCACTGCAGGAGCTGCCGGTCATCAGCTGATGAAGTCCCCTGACGGCAGGATCAGCTGATAGCCGGCCGGGCGCGAAAAAGCCGGCGAGACTACGATCAGCTGATGCGTCAGGTGACTGCATTAGGTGATCCACGGCCAGGTCCTGCAAGCTTCGTGCATGCATCGGGGAGACTACACACACCCGGAGCGGCGGGACCGAGACAGGGGCTGGAAGCAGGCATGGCACCGGGACCCTGCAGACAGGTGAGTATGACATACACACACACACATACACACTCACACACACTGTATATATACACACACACACTGTATATACGCACACACACTGTATATACGCGGACACACACTTTCTTCCCCTGGCTGTGCAGAGCTGCTGTCTCTGTGTAATTGATCTCAGTGCACATCCACTGGGAAGAGGCAGGGAGGAGGGTTTGGGTGGGAGCAGAGTGGGTGTATTAGACACAATGGGTGTGTTAGATAAGCCAGACACCGCCCTAGAGCCACAAAGAATTCTGGGACTTGTAGGAACTGAACACAGGAAGTCAGAGGAGAGATTAACCCCATCAGAGCTGGAGCCAGCAATGAGCATGTGCTGCTAGTGCACAATGAAAGGTAATTTTGCTGAAAAAACATAATAGATGTGTTGAGGGGCACATATTAGCAAGATTTATCAGAAAAAAAAAAAATCAGTTTTGGTAACTGGACAACTTCTTTAAGGACATTCAACCATTGAATCCCTGCTATCCTCTTTCTGAGTCCCTTAAAATCTGCCTTTCTGAAATCCAGCCTTGAAGTCTGAGTTTTCGCTGGTCTTCCTCCTCTAGTTAACCAAAACTCTATGATAGCATGGTCACTGCTTCCTAGGGTCCCAGCCACCCTTACCTCCTCAACTATTTCCTCCCTGTTTGTAAGGATTAGATCCAAGGTAGCAGATCCCCTTGTTTTCTCCTCTACCTTTTGGAAGATAAAGTTGACTCTGGGCATCCCAGCAAAGGCAATGGGTTTCATGACATTCAGACACATCGTTTTGTGAGGATCCTCACAAAGAATGAGCAGTCAGTTTGTGGCCTTTTTCTAATATGCTTTTGTTATTGAAAGCATTATTTATGAGCTCAAAAACCTTTCAGGTGATGTGGTTTATTAAAAAGCTGATCTGCTTTTGCAGCTGAAAAACGTATCCTCAAAAAACGCTGTGTGTGAATGCAACCTTAGATCAGGAATAGAACAGACATTTATAGGACATTTCATAAGTTTCCCAAATTCCTATGAAAAAAATTTCATCACATTCTGCATTGCACTACTGTCCCCAATTTATTATATATGTTAGGAGTCGGAGTCGGTGCATTTTATACCGACTCTGACTTCACCAAAATGAGCTCCGACTCCACGACTCCGTATCCACAGCTCTGTTTCCAGGGGAAGGGACTGTTACATATGCCATGTGTTTTTGTTGATTAATGGTAGTAATAATAATAATAATAATAATAATAATAAAAAAATCAACCTGATTTAAAAAAAAATAAGGGATTTTGGTCTGTATGTCCCCAGGTTCAATGGGTCCTTCCCCTGTTTTGGAATCAATTTTATGTATGCTAAATTCCCCATTTGAAAAGTCGCTTTCCCCTCCAGAACATTGTTATACAAAGTCAGCAATATGGGTGAGATTTCTTCTACCATAGTCTTATAGAATTCCCCGGTGTACCCATCGGGTCCTGGGGCTTTGTGATTATGTAAGTTTTTAAATGTCCGAGCCACATCCTCCCCCGTAACTCCCGCGTTTAGGTATGTTCGGTGTTCTTCCGTCAGCTTAGATATATTCAGCTTAGTTAGAATATTATTAGCAGGGATATCTCCATTCCCGTCAGTTGAATAGAGATTCTTCTAGTACATTCCCAATATTTCAATTATTTTCCAAGGGTTATTGTTGAGCTCCACTTTGTGGTCTTTCATCTGTACAGGGCTGTCAAGGTCAGAATGACGATGATGATGAGACTCAAAGGATCTCTTGATATCCGGCTGCTGCTTCTAATTAAAATGTCATGGGTGCACACGAGAATGAAAAATAACTGCACAGCAAGTCAGTTACATCTATCTCCATGACCGGCTCTTAACCAAGTGTGTTCTTTATTGTTTGAAAGAGACTCTAGACCGAGCAGTAAGGGGGTGTAAACAAAAGTTTTAGTCCAATCAAGTATCGTAGGTCAGGGCTTCATGACGTAGAGAGATCTGCATATGCCCCTTGGATTGGTCAATCCAAGGCTTCAGGAATTTCATTGTCCATCTGTCTTGGGTGTAAACCAGGAAATGGTGGCCATCTTGCTATACATATATATATATATCCTAGTATATACTGAGGTTAAGGAAAATACACTGAATATGCAATATACATATATACATGTTAGTAAGAAACAAAAGCATTCACAAATATGTGAGTTAGTTCACATCTACTGAACTATATAACTGAGTCTATGAAATGGCTGAATTAAGTATTTTTGGATACTCAATTCTTTATCCTCAACAGTCCCCCCTAAAGACTTACTTCTGCCATTTCTGAATTCTAAGGGTACTGTGTTCCCTTAGGAAGAGAGGTAGAAAGATCTGTTGAAAAACCTGCCTAACTGAACGTTGAAACATGGGCGGAAAGGGGAAAGGGGTTTTCTTCACCAGTTTGAGACCAAGGACTCCTAGGCGAGTCCTCACCCTTTGTAGTTGGACTTTCCCATGTCTCAAGGTTCTCTAAGTCCTCTCTTCTAACTGTTCTGGCAATACTGGTCTAAAACTGTACAGGGTTTTCTGGAAAGGATAAGTATGAGCAGAACGCTCAGTGCAGCTCTGGTTGATTAACCCTTCTGCAATGCGAGGTGTGGATCCATAGATGTTTCTGTGGTTGGATCAGCTCCTCTAGTGTTGACTCATGGCTCTTTCTCGCTTGTCCTTTAGAATCAATCAGTCTCCTGACTGGAGACCATATGCTAATAGCTCTGATCTAAGATCTGGAATTGGAGAATACACCTGTTTAGCACACTATTCAGTCAATTATATAAAAATATACATGCCTATGCTAAACCAAAAAACATCTTACATAAAGACCTGCTTATTGCAAAAAGAAAACAGAACATATACATTTTATACACCATTTACTAGTTTCCACTTTTCTATAAAATATACACTTTTTGTAAACACATTTTTCTTTACATACCACCTTCATGTGCTTCTCAACAATAATGTCGTTTTCTGCACTGGAATACCTCTGACCAAACCTGGAAAGAAATTTACACAACACGCACAGACTTGCATACAACGTGCTCATGATATACATCTATAATCAGTTTGCAGTCTCTAAGAATGGGTAGAGCAGGTGCAGGGTGTTTCTACGGACTCTTTACAGTTTTTTCTCACTTCATTCTAAGCACTTGTCTCACAAGACTGGGTGAGTCTGCCCACCTGGGTACTGAACCCGGTGTCACCAAAGCACACACTGACAATTGTCTTTCACAGATGTTACCTGGGCCATCATTAAGAAGAGCTCTCATGGCAGAGAAAGCTTACCACCCTTTATCCACAGACCTTCCTCAGTCAGCTGGCTCCCTGCATGTCACACTCCATTCCTTGTTGTATCGCTTGTTCCTGTAGGGATTTAAGAACACAAGGAGTAACAGAAGTCACTGACGTGACCAATGTCACCAAGGCATGGTCGGTATTGGTGAAAGACTCTCAACTCTAGGCCCGTTCACTGCTTCTTGGTCAGCTGCACCTGTGCGAGGATCTCCATCCGAATCCATCAGCTCAGATCTAGACTTTCTTTTCGGCATACCTAATTCATTTGACAACAGGAAAAAATCTACAACCTACATACACCTCTAAAGACTCTTACCCACTCCTGTTCTACCCATCTAGAGAGGGCATTTAATGCATCACTGTCTCCTGTATCAATAGGATTGGAGGGAGTGGTCGAATTTAGACTACCTCATGTGGTGTAAACAGCAGCATATCCAGTGCAGAATCGACCACCATCTGGTTTCATCTATAAAAACAAAAACTAAAAAATATACATTAGATCATTCTTATAACTTCATCTCTGATCATAATACAGTTAGTGGTCATCTATACTTCACATGACTGAGAATACTAAATAAATAAACAAACAAATAAATAAACAAATAAACATATAAGACAAGACTTTCCTATTTCAGTTAACAGATATACCTCATAGTAATCTAATAAACATAACCTATGGGAAAAAGGTCAGCTTCAAAACCAAGGTCAACTTCAAAACCTATCTAATATGCCTACTGCACCCTCCAAGAAACTGGAGAATATAATTAATACCTTATTCCCCCCTTGTTTAATTGTTTATTTACCAATATGGCAAAATTCAGCATTTTTATACTGGTATTCCCTAAAAGAAAAGATAAAACAGCAGGTAATAAATTAGCCACATACTAAAATGAACAAACACTGAAAATAACGTACATCTCACAACAATATACAATACTGGGAAATTTCAAAACTTTACAATAAACAACACTGTATCCATAAAGAAAAGAAAAGCCTTTCATAGTAGAAACGACTGAGACATGATTAAATGACAGCTGTGACTAGGCGACTAACTGGCAAAAAAATATATGAATGGTTTAGAAATAATCGTAAAAACAGAAAAGGTGATAGAGTCACAAAATAAAAATATATTGTTCAAATAAATCGCCATTAAAAACAAAACAACACAAATTATATCGCGCATCCCATAAAATTTAATATTCCCTATTCAGGTATAAACAGCAAACTAAAAATGTGAAACCCTGAACTCTAAGGGTTAAACCAAACTTACGTCACTATTGGAGAGAGACACATTCCATTCTTACTTCTTAAAGTGAGAGAGGAAGAGGGAAAAAAAACTCATCCTTTGTTATAACAAAGACATAGCAGGGAACACATCCATTACCCATGTACATTGAATGCATTATACATTTTTCCTAATTCCTTTTTACAAATGGATTTGATACATTTTGACATCAGTAGGGGTAAGTCGTTTACAATTTTTGTTTTAAATTAACTAACATAATACAAAGATATATATATTTACCTTCCTCTATTTTATTTTATGATATAATGCTGCAGGACTTTTAAAATACCAATTAATTTTATGTGAACAGATCTATTTCCACATCATTTCTGTAAAAATTTCACTTACTTATCTTTGACTTGCACTTATGGGATAACTGAGTAAACAAATATACTATTTATGCTTATTCAAATGTGTTAGTCATATATACCAGAGAACACCTCCCACCGGGGATGGGTGGAGAGCTTTGAACAAAGAGCCATTGCGAGGGGTGTGGCTTATGAGGTGTACTGCCATCAGTGGGTGTAGCAAGACGGCTGCCACAGGAAGTTCCAGGCACCTGACTTCCGGGTGCAGCATCCATGTTGTGACTCCCTGGGTGTACTGGGAGTGGCTGGAACTACGTAGTAAACCAGGGATACTTTAGTGCCTGTAAATTTGCATTCCAGCATACAAAGGAGAGATATGATTAGCACCAGATATAATGACTTCTAGGGAAGAACAATAAGGCACCGCTAGAGAAAAACATTTAGTGATTCTACAAACAGCAACAGACAGTGAATGAGGTCTTTGTTCTTCATTATAAACTCACTACAGATTAATCTGAACTTCAATACATGGGTTGCAGCCTGCCATCTAGTGGTAGTCCAACGATATTACACAACTTTTTTGCAATCTTTTATATTTTTTCCGTTTTTTGTAACTAGGGCGACAGCGTTCTCAGCTCCTACTAAAAACAACATATTTATCTTTTGAACAGAGTATACAGTGCTTAATTGGATCGGCCGTTCCAATGGAGTCCTTTCTCGTCTCGTCCGCGTTTGTAACACACTGACAGTGACTCGCGTCTAATACGCATGAGAATCCGCTAACTCCAGCACCCTTACCTCAACTAAAGTGAGTTCCTTTCCTGCCTCGTTATGAAGACCTACCTGCTCATAACAGTGGCTCGCGTTTAATACGCAGAGGAATACGCTAAATCCACTTTAAGTTAACAGAACCCTTCCCGCCTCGTTTATTATCTATCCAACACTCAATATTCAACATTCAACATTTAATATTTAATATTCAATATTTAATATTTAATATCTGATGTTTAATATCTAACAAACAGTGGCTGTGTCCGCAACACAGGGGAATCGCTAGTTCTCATACTTCTGTTCAAAAACAAACAAGTTAAAAAAACTGAAAAATGCATGAACCCGTTAATTTCTCTCAAATCCAAACTAAAATAACACTTGTTTTTCTTTCAAATCATTACAACTTAATGTACTATACAAAGACTGCGGAGCTGTGTAACTTGATCTCCGCTCTGCCTCAAGCAGCTGGTGGACATATAGCCCCCACCTTTTTGCTTCCTCTGAGTGTAAGAATGTAAGGATGTGCTCCCCCCTCTCGCATTCCTTGTTCTCAATAGAAAGACTGTCAGGGATATCCCTGGGCTTAACCAGACCCCCCTTCTCCCTTTGTTCACAGCGAAGAAGAAAAAAAAAAACTACAGGCAATTAACTCTCCGAGAACCAAACAGAGAAATCACAAGCTTGATTAACCATACACTTATATACAAATAAACAGCTACTCAAGAAAACACCCCATTTCTAATTACAGACAGCCGGATACTTTACAACCTACCCCTAGCCCCTATGGGAGCTGGGTCCTTCTAGCCCACCGGCGGGTGACAGTCACACCGTTAGGTCTCCGGTGCACTACCATTCTCCGGACTAGTGACCACCCACTTTCGCCAGGTGTCTCTCGATCCACAGGTAAAACAGCACACACAATGTATATGATGGTTACCTGCGAAATGAAGGGTGATCAATCCTATCAAGCGACACCTGGATACTTGTGGAGTAGCCCCCAGACGTCCGGAAAATGGAAGCTCTGACTCACCCTTTACGGTAGCCCCACGTTGGGCGCCAGTTGTCAAGGTCAGAATGACGATGATGATGAGACTCAAAGGATCTCTTGATATCCGGCTGCTGCTTCTAATTAAAATGTCATGGGTGCACACGAGAATGAAAAATAACTGCACAGCAAGTCAGTTACATCTATCTCCATGACCGGCTCTTAACCAAGTGTGTTCTTTATTGTTTGAAAGAGACTCTAGACCGAGCAGTAAGGGGGTGTAAACAAAAGTTTTAGTCCAATCAAGTATCGTAGGTCAGGGCTTCATGACGTAGAGAGATCTGCATATGCCCCTTGGATTGGTCAATCCAAGGCTTCAGGAATTTCATTGTCCATCTGTCTTGGGTGTAAACCAGGAAATGGTGGCCATCTTGCTATACATATATATATATATCCTAGTATATACTGAGGTTAAGGAAAATACACTGAATATGCAATATACATATATACATGTTAGTAAGAAACAAAAGCATTCACAAATATGTGAGTTAGTTCACATCTACTGAACTATATAACTGAGTCTATGAAATGGCTGAATTAAGTATTTTTGGATACTCAATTCTTTATCCTCAACAGGGCTTTGCAGTATAAATGTGTCCTCACTAAATTTGCCTTCAGCTTCCCTGATTTGTTCCCGAATCTATGTAAAGTGGTTTCCTGGGCACAGTGGCGAAGCAACTGCTTTTGCTGCCCGGGGCGGTCGTCAAATTTGCCGCCCCCCTCCGTTGGCCATCGATAATCCAGAATATATATAACTTGGGTATCTTGGCATCTTGGGTATTGGGGGGCAGCAGCTGATGGGGAGAGCGGTGGCGGATGCAGGGGGGCATCGGCTGATGGGGAGAGCGGTGGTGGAGGCAGGGGGGCAGCGGCTGATGGGGAGAGCGGTGGCGGATGGAGGGGGGGCAGCAAATGGTGGAGGGCGGTGGCAGATCGAAGGCAGTAGCAGCGGTGGATCGGGGGCGGTAACTGCTGCTGGGGCTGATCGGGGGCAAGCGGTGGATTGGGGGCACTTACCAAATGGCACTTGCAGGGATCACTCTCCTCAGCTTTCACGGATGAAGTAAAGCTGAGGGGAGTGGTCACCTACAGGTCACCGGCCCCAGATCCAAGATGATTGGAGAGATCGGTCACACGTCCGATCTCTCCAATCAGAGCTAGGTGCGGGTGAAACAAAGTTCACCCAGTTCCAGCCAGTGATCAGTGCTACAGCTGCACTGATCATGGCCGGATTTCAATGTTTCAACCATTTTCAATGGCTGAAATATCACAGTAGCTGTGATTGGCTGAGCGGCGTTCGTCAGCCAATCACATCCTCCGTAGGTCCGGGGGAGAGATACCACCCCTCCTGAGGTCAGGCAGAGGTCCCCTCCTCCCTGAATCTAAGGTTTTTGCACACCGATCGCAGCCACCTAGGCTCCGGGGCCGCGATTTCGCCATGACATACTGGGTACGTCATGGGCCGTTAAGTAGCAGGTCACCATGACATACCCAGTATGTAATGGGTTGTTAAGAGGTTAATCAACAATTATTATTTGTTCTATGTTTTTCTATTTTTAATTTTTTTACCCCCAAAATGCCGCCTGTCTGACACGTGCCGCCTGGGGCGGACCTCCCCCTCCACCCCCCCTTTGCTACACCACTGCCTGTGCAGACCTAAACAATTCCTCCCTTTTGTCCGCCCACATATTGAAAGCCATCCACTCTGACTGCCACTCCTCTTTGTTTTCTTTGGTTAGACTGAGCTGGAAAACTGTGGCGGCCTGTTTCACCTTCGCCGATGCTTCATTGAAGTGGGTGTGAATCTTTTTTTTTTTTTCAAAGTGGAAACATAGGCACTTATTTTGCCTTTTATTACTGCCTTTGCTGTGTCCCAGAACAGTAAGGGAGTATCCCCATGTTGGCTATTGTGAAACAAAAACCTGGACCACCACTCCTTGAGCTTTAACGCAAAGTTTCTCCACAAATAATCCGAGTCCTTCGGGTGGATGTTCGCCATCTCCACCACCACCAGTCCATAATCAGATATCACCAAGTCTTGTATAGAGACAGAGCGGAGTCCGTGCATCACATTGTTTGAAACAAAACAATGGTTGATTCGGGACCACAAATCATTTGCATGGGAATAGTGCGTGAATTCCCTATCGTGGGGTGCATATGTCGCCACGTGTCGTGGAGAGCCGTGGTCTCTAGGAGGGGTTTAATGACTTTGTCCTGACTTTGCGGCGGCTTAGACCTGTTATTTGGGATTTTCCTATCTTCTGATGACAGAACCACGGAGTTGAAATTCCCTCCCACTATTGGGTTGGGGTGCGAGTGCTCTAGAAGTTTAGCTTCCAGCTGATGGAAAAATGGCTTATTGTTATCATTAGGGGCATAGACATTAAAAAATGTATAAGTGTCCCCTGAAACCTCTATCATGACCACATGTAGTCTGCCCTCTATATCTGCATATGTATCTATAACTGGATGTTGTAACTTTCTGTGCACTAGTGTGATAACCCCAGCTTTATTTTTGATAGAAGGGGAGCCATATGCGTTACCCATTAAGATGGCGCAGAACTTTAAGTCGCTTCTGGGGAGAGCATAGCCCTTTGACGTTCCAGGTGACTATCCGCATGAATCAATTGCCACTAGTGTACTTATACAAACTATATAACTGTTATACTTCCTTACTGCTGCTGTCAAATCATAACATAACCTAGAGTAAACACCTAAAACTAGCCTGTAGGCAACATTACAAATAGAAGGAATAACTTTCTTTTTTCTTCGTAACAATAGACAAAAGTGTCTTTTTTTCAGACCCCCTTCTCAAACTGTCCCTAACTTCAGACTTCACTTCTTCCCGATCATGCTTCCGAGGCCCGTCATCCCCCTTATATTACCTTTTTAAACTGTAATTTAAAGAGAACGGCATGTCACAACTGTGGAAGAGGCGACAAGGAGAGAGAAAAAGGAAAGGGGGGAAATAAAAGGGGAGGAGAGGATGGAGGGGGGAGGGACTAGAGGATAGAGAGGGAGAGGAGAGTTTATTAGGGGAAGGGAGGAGAGGATAGAGGTGAGGGAGGGAGATGAGGATAGAGAGAGGGAAAACTCCTTACACCGTCCACATTACCAACACTTCCATTAAGTCCACAGATTCTCTGGAGCATGTTCTGGGGCTATGTTAATAAGCTAGCCTCCAACCTTTTAAAAACGAAAAAACAGTCCAGACACCGTGGTACCTCTCAGGCGGGTATATTCGGCTTGCCTCTAGTCTTTTGGTCCGACTGGTGATCGTCTTCCAGAATCTTCCTTTGTCAAGCGATGGCCGTGCCTTGTGGGAGACTTTCTGGATCTTGGAGGACTGTCCATTTGTTCGACGAAGTCTTCTGCTTCCTTCAGATTGGAGAATGTGTTCGAGGAGCCCTCTCTGTGACGGATGATTAACACAGCAGGATATCTCAGTTGGAACCTTACATTACATTTGAACAGGGCTGAGTATATAGGTGTAAACGCCCTGCGCTGTTCGGTGAACTCCGCTGAGAAGTCCTCAAACAGCAGGATTCAAGTTCCATTCACTTCTATGGGATGGCGTGCTTTCTTGTATTATTCCTGAATTATCTCCTGCTTGTCAGTAAAGTCCAAATATTTTGCTATGACTTGTCTTGGGCGCTTAGGAGGACTCACCGGTGACCACAAATCCCCTAAGTGACTGAAGTGAGCCGCGCGATCAGCGATGCTGTTACTCAGGTTACCCGTGGCCAGCTGGAGTCCTCCACCTGAGATTACAAATCACCTGAGTGAGGGCACCGCTGATCGCGCGGCTCACTTCAGTCACTCGGGTGATTTGCTGTCAAAGTTGGAGGTTCCAGCTGTGGCCGCGGGAAACTTGAGAGACGTCATCGCTGATAACGCAACTCCCTTCAGTTGCTTTGTGGAGCTCACTGAGAGCAGTCGTGGTCTGTGGCCACTTGCTGTCAGCTTCTGATGTAGCAGAACTGAAAGAGTTGTAGGACATCTTGTGGATTATGTTGTACCTGGAGGACTGTTTTGGGATTAATAAAGTGGTGAAAGAGGGTGTTTGGTTTTTTTTTTGTCTTTTATTCCAAATAAAGGATTTTTTGGGTGTATGTGTTTATTTTCTTTAACTTACAGATTAATCATTGGGGGTGTCTCATAGACGCCTGCCAGGATTAACCTAGGACTTTGTGGCAGCTATGGGCTGCCAGTAACTCCTTATTACCCCGATTGCCACCGCACCAGTGCAATTCGGGATCAGCCGGGTAGAGTCCAGGGATTGTCGCATCTAATAGATGCGGAAATTCCGGGCGGCTGCTGGCTGATATTTTTAGGCTGGGGGGCTCCCCATATCGTGCGGCTCCCCATCCTGAGAATACCAGCCTTCAGCCGTGTGGCTTTACCTTGGCTGGTATTAAAATTGGGGGGATCGCACGTTGTTTTTTAATTATTTGTTTATTTTACTGCACTATATAGACCCGCCCACCGGCAGCTGTGATTGGTTGCAGTGAGACAGCTGTCACTCAGCGTGGGGGCTCATCTGAATGCAACCAATCATAGGGGCCGGTGGGCGGGGGAAGCAGTGAATATGAGATGGAATAATGGGCGGTCGGCATTTTCAAAAGCTGGAGAAGCCGCCGGAGCTTTGTGACAGCTGTGCAGCGCTGCGTCGGTGATCGACAGAGATCGACAGAAAGAGAGACACACCGAAAGACCTGCGTTTTGTTTGTCAAAAAAGTATGCAGAACGCAACAGAAATGCAGTGCAAGCGCACAGCTAAACATTTTGGTTGCGTTTTGACACACCTCATTGATTTCAATGGGTGGAAAATGCAACCAAAACGCACAAAAGAAGTGACATGCTGCTTTTTTAAATGCATCGATTTTGTCAAATATTTGGCATCCAAAACGCTGTGTTTAAAACAGCAACATGCGCATGGAATTTGCTGACTTCTCATAGACTTTGCTGGGGAAGCACAACGCATGTATTTTTGACAATGACACGCTGCAGTTTTAAACGCAGCCAAAATGCAGGAAAAAATGCAACGTGCACACACAGCCTAATTCACACACCGCACTGCTCTGCAGAGTTAACCCCTTTATCACCCGTCTTCTGACCTCTTTCCTGGGTCCCCGCTGTAAATACAGCCTCTCCACCTCCTCCGGTTTGATAATTTGTCCTACCGGCAAGCCGTCAGTTTGCAAGCACACATGTGGCGTGAGGGTGAGGAGCTCAGCTGCGCTGTCGGCGCCATCTTTATCATGCAGCCTGATGTCCCTCTGTCTTCCGCGGGCCTCTCCAGCGACTCTGCTACAGGCTCCATCTGAGCAGAAAACCTCTGCCACACGGTGCGGATTGCCAGGTGATTCGCTTGGGGGCTTGCTGAGCGTGTTAGTGCTCCCACGTTGTTATTCTGGGCAAGGGGTGCTGGAGCCCGAGAGAAGTCCGACTTACATGATCGGCGCTGGAACCGGAAGTCGCTCTTTTCTTTTTATAGAGTATTTAGACTGTCAGTTTTATGGCCTCATAAAGTATAATTCCTCTTATATTCCTTATATAAGGCCGCCATGGGCACTGTGCTTGTGGTGCCAGGTATGACATTCAGAATATAGTCAATATTATTAGCTAATTTTCTGTGTAATTTCTTTTTGGAATTGTGTTAGAGTTGTTTTGATAATAAGACCATCACTATGTGGACAGCACAACAATACTGCAGTCAGGGCCCTGAGTTTATCAGTGAAAACCAAGTTTAAAGGTTAAAGTGTTTAAAATTTACAAATTTTGTTTTGACAGAAGATTTTGGCTTTATAAAGAATATATCTGAAGAGCAATTCATTATCACAGAAAAACCTTCAGCCCTTCACACCCAAGATCCGTTATGCCATGGTTCTAAACAGTCTCCTTATTCATCACAGAATGTTCAGCAAAATAAAAGCCACAAGAGGGGAGATGAACAACAAAGAACTCACACAGGGGAGAAGCCATATTCATGCTCAGAATGTAAGATATGTTTTATTCGGAAATCACAGCTTAATATGCATCTAAAAACTCACACGGTGGAAAAGCCATTTTCATGTCCAGAATGTGGGAAATGTTTTATTTGTAAATCAAACCTTAATAGGCATCTAAAAACTCACACAGGGAAGAAGCCATTTTCATGTTCAGAATGTGGGAAATGTTTTATTCTGAAATCACAGCTGGATCGGCATTTAAAATCTCACACAGGGGAGAAGCCATTTTCATGTTCAGAATGTGGGAAATGTTTTATTTGTAAATCAAACCTTGATAGGCATCTAAAAACTCACACAGGGGAGAAGCCATTTTCATGTTCAGAATGTGGGAAATGTTTTATTTTGAAATCACAGCTGGATCGGCATATAAAAACTCACACGGGGGAGAAGCCATATTCATGCTCAGAATGTGAGCAATGTTTTACTTGGAAGTCACAGCTTGTTGTACATCTAAAAACTCACACAGGGGAGAAGCCATTTTCTTGTTCAGAATGTGGAAAATGTTATATTCAGAAATCATCTCTTGATTTGCATATGAAATCTCACACGGCGGAGAAGACATTTTCATGTTCAGAATGTGGGAAATGTTTTATTCTGAAATCACAGCTGGATCGGCATATAAAAACTCACACGGGGGAAAAGCCATATTCATGCTCAGAATGTGAGAAATGTTTTACTTGGAAGTCACAGCTTATTGTACATTTAACAACTCACACAGGGGAGAAGCCATTTTCTTGTTCAGAATGTGGAAAATGTTTTATTTGGAAATCACAGCTTGATCAGCATTTAAAAACTCACACGGGGGAGAAGCCATTTTCATGTTCAGAATGTGGGAAATGTTTTATTCAAAAATGGAAGCTTCATGTGCATATAAAAACTCACACCGGAGAGAAGCCATTTTCTTGTTCAGATTGTAGGAAATGTTTTCTTCTGAAATCACAGCTTGATGTGCATATAAAAACTCATACAGGGGAGAAGCCATTTTCATGTTCAGAATGTGAGAAATGTTTTATTCGAAAATCACAGCTTGATGTGCATATAAAAACTCATACAGGGGAGAAGCCATTTTCTTGTTCAGATTGTGGGAAATATTTTCTTCTGAAATCACATCTTGATGTGCATTTAAAAACTCACACGGGAGAGAAGCCATTTTCATGTTCAGATTGTGGGAAATGTTTTATTCGAAAATCACAGCTTGATATGCATCTAAAAACTCACACAGGGGAGAAGCCATTTTCATGTTCAGAATGTGAGAAATGTTTTATTCGAAAATCACTGCTTGATATGCATCTAAAAACTCACACAGGGGAGAAGCCATTTTCATGTTCAGAATGTGGGAAATGTTTTATTCGAAAATCACTGCTTGATAGGCATCTAAAAACTCACACGGGGGAAAAGCCATTTTCTTGTTCAGATTGTGGTAAATGTTTTATTCAGAAATCATCTCTTGATTTGCATATGAAATTTCACACGGGGGAGAAGCCATTTTCATGTTCAGAATGTGGAAAATGTTTTATTCTGAAATCACACCTTGATCTGCATATAAAAACTCACACGGGGGAGAAGCCATTTTCATGTTCAGATTGTGGGAAATGCTTTATTCAGAAATCATCTCTTGATTTGCACATGAAATTTCACACGGGGGAGAAGCCATTTTCATGTTCAGAATGTGGGAAATGTTTTTTTCGGAAATCACACCTTGATCTGCATATGAAATTTCACATGGGGGAGAAGCCATTTTCATGTGCAGAATGTGGGAAATGTTTTATTCTAAAATCACAGCTGGATCGGCATATAAAAACTCATACAGGGGAGAAGCCATTTTCTTGTTCAGATTGTGGTAAATGTTTTATTCTGAAATCACAGCTGGATCGGCATATAAAAACTCATACAGGGGAGAAGCTATTTTCTTGTTCAGATTGTGGGAAATGTTATATTCAGAAATCATCTCTTGATTTGCATATTAAATCTCACACGGGGGAGAAGCCATTTTCATGTTCAGAATGTGGGAAATGTTTTATTCAGAAATCACAGCTAGATCGGCACATAAAAACTCATACAGGGGAGAGGCCATTTTCTTGTTTAGATTGTGGGAAATGTTTTATTCTGAAATCACAGCTGGATCGGCATATAAAAACTCATACAGGGGAGAAGCCATTTTCTTGTTCAGATTGTGGTAAATGTTTTATTCAGAAATCATCTCTTTATTTGCATATAAAAACTCACACGGGGGAGAAGCCATTTTCTTGTTCAGATTGTGGGAAATGTTTTATTCGGAAATCACAGTTGGATCGGCATGTAAAAATTCATACAGGGGAGATGCCATTTTCTTGTTCAGATTGTGGTAAATGTTTTATTCAGAAATCACATCTTGATCAGCATATAAAAACTCACACATGAGGACCTGGGGAGACCTATTTCTGGGGAGGACTGTTCTACATGTGTTCTGACCCAGGAGAAAAGTTACAAAATTTTGATACGATGGTATAGGTGTCCGACTACTATTAGAGCCATGTTTTCCGGAGCTCCCGATACCTGTTGGAAATGTTCGCGCGAGAGGGGCTCTTACATACACACCTGGTGGCAATGCCACCCTATAAGGAAATTTTGGGACAATGTGTTCAACCTCTTCAACAAAATTTCCAGGATGGGAATCCGGCCTTCCCCTGAGCTTACCCTTTTGTCCCTGAGTGATTTCTCCATTGTTAAATACAAGAAGAACATCCTCAGGCACTTCTTGGCAGCTGCACGGAGACTGATCCCCAGATTATGGAAACAGGCGAAGACCCTTTCTAGATACGAATTTGTTGCAGAACTCAATGAGATTTTCAGGATGGAGGAACTATTAGGTCAGGTAACAGAGACTTTGGAGAAAGTTCTAGACATGTGGACTCCCTGGGTTGTATTTTGGGACTCCTCGGAATTGGGACTCTGGATCACGGGATAACTGGGCTGGATCGGTGTGAGGGTGGGGGCGGGTTGGGGCTCGGGCACCCTATGCAGGACCTATTCTATCTCTCTTGGCTTCTCTTTCTTCTTTTTCTTTTTTATGCATTCTTACCTTCTAAGCTTTCTACATTATTCCTCGCTCTCATTCTCATTCATCTCTTTTCTATTAAAACAAGTCTTTTAATATTATGTGCATCGGACACAAGAACTCTTGCACCAACTACAAATATTATATGTGAATTTTTTCTCTTATGGTATGGTTGCAATGATTAATTCTTTGATAATTGTCCCTTGATATTTTGTCTGTAATAACTTCAATAAACTTTGATTTGAACAAAAAAACTCACACAGGAGAAGCCATTTTCTTGTTCAGAAGGTCGGAAATGTTTTATTCGGAAAGCACAGCTTTATGGTTATAAAAACTCACACGGGGAGAAGCCATTTTCTTGCTCACAAATCCTTTTTGTTAGACACATGAGAATTCACACAAAGTAGAAAACATTTTTTTATTTAGAATGTGGGAAGTTATAGCATTAAATCAGATCTTGTCAGACATCAAATAATTCACACAGGGGAGAAGCCATCTTGATGTTCTGTATGTGGAAAGTGTTATTAGCCAAAATCACATCTGATTGCAGATGAAAAGCTCAGAAAAAAAATATCCATAACATAAATCTTATTAGACACGACAAAACACGCACATAAGGAAGCAGACATTTTTTCGATTGTTTCAGTCAAATCCTCCAAAGGATGACATCTACAAGGAGCCTGTATGTTCTGCCCGTGTTTCCTCTATCTAGCACATACCCCCATTACTAATCCAGTCGTTGAACCAAGAAAAAACAGCTGACCTCATGAGGTTCTCAGGTCAGTGCACTGATTCTCAAACGTTTGTTAGTGCAGTCACTGCTGTCCCAGCCAATAAGGAACATTCTGTTCTTCATTGACTGGGGCAGTGAGTATCGTATCGTCGTGGGACCCCCTTTTTGGATTACACTGTACTGGGATTAGCCTGGAAAATAAATTGGTGAATGAGGGTGTCTCTTGTCTTTATTTCTTTAATAATTTTCTCTTTTGATGTCTTTCAGGTTAGCTTTTTGTAATCGTTGTGGGACCTTGCTATGGATTACATTGGACATTTTGTTTTTAAAAATTGTAATAAATTGGTGAGTGAGGTTTGTAGACAGGGTGTTTGTCCAAATAAAATGTATTTTTCTAGAATCAATGACTGGATTAGTAACTAATACCAGGGCTTGATGTCAGCTGGCAATTCACGGCTGACATAAACCTAATTTATTACCCCGTTTGCCACCAGACCAGGGCAACGGGAAGAGGCAAAGCGTCAGGATTGGCACATTAATGGATGCACCACTTCTGGGTTGGCTGCGACCTGCGATTTTTAGGTTGTGGAGGGACCAATAACCATGGGCCTGCCGCCTCCCCAGCCTGAGAATACCAAACCACAGCTGTCTTCTTTACATTGACTGGTGATCCAATTTGGGAAGGAACCACGTTTACTTATTTATTTAATTTTATTAAAATAAAATTAAAATAACAGCATGGTGTGCCCTCTATTTTGGATTACCAGCCAAAGTAGAGCGGCCAGCTGTGGTCTGCAGGTTGCAGCTGTCAGCTTTACCTTAGCTAGCTAACAAAAATAAGGGGGACCTCGTGTTTTTTGGTGGATAATAATGAATTTGGAGCTGAACACCCTTTAGAGCCACATGAGGACACTAAAGGCCGCAAGCTTACAAAATTACAGGGGAGTGGGACATTATATGTGTGTCAGAGTTCATTTCTCACATTAGAGTGGTCGTCTACTACCCTGACTCAGTTTTTCCATAAATGCTGAGGGATCATGCATCTAAGATCCCCCTAAATCATTTTTTCCAGTTTCATGCTGTTTTATGCCTTTCTACTTCTCTTCCAGTCCCTGGTATCAGCCCTGCTGTCATCCACCACCTCCTCTTCCAGATTCTTCTGCTCCATTCTGACTACATTTCTCATCATCTCTTGTGCTGGCCTGCAGACCAGTGGTGAGAACAGACCTGTAAGGCTATGTGCTCATGATCAGGGTTCACAGCTTTTTGTACGCATGCTATGGCTGCGTACAAAATGCTGCATTGTACAGTACAAGCACAGTGGATGGGATTTCTATTTCTGATGCCCACTGTGCTGGTTTTTCCTGCAGCGAATACTGACCTGCGGTGCGGCTTCCTGAGGCTGCAGCATGTCAGTTCTTTGCCACGGAGATGCAACTTTTCTCTGCAGGGAGAACACAGCAAGAGACCACATCTGCTCGACCCTGGATCATTGGTACAAGCAGATGGGGTCTCTTGCGGAGGAGACTCGTGGCCACACAGGTCAGGACTCACCACGTCAAGTACACAGTGGGTTCTGATCGTGTGCACGTACCCTTACTCTTCCTAAACTCTTCTCACTTCACCCCTAGTGTTAGAGCATCAGCACAATCTCTTATATAGGACACTGTTACAGAGGATAGAAAGAACGCACAAAGCACCAGAACAGCAGCCTGGCTATATATATATATATATATATATATATATAAAATATATGTTTATACTATGTGCACTGTATATGCACCCCGCTGTATTATGAATACATTCATTACTCTCTCCCTATCCATCCATTTCTCAGTGCGGATTAGTAGGGGATAACCTTTATATATAACCTGCTATATACATACAGATACATAGAGGAGCTGTGTCTGCAGCAGCATGCACAGGAGCAGTGTAAGCTTATTTACTGTTTTTCCATAAATACTGAAGGATAGTGCCTCTAAAGATCCCACTAAGCCGTTTTTGCCCCCCTAAGCACTTTTGATGGAGCCCCGCCTACCACATTAAGTCACACCCACATGTCAGTTTCCAGAGCTGATATTTTGGGGAAATATTGATGCAAGTCACAGGAAGTCAGGCGGTTCTCAGGCAGAGATCATGTGATCAGAAGAGCAGATCATTTTACAGATGGATTTGAGAAAGTATTTACTGACGAGCTTATGTATGGCAGTTATTGCTCATGAAAAGTATAAACCCCTATAAAGAATATTATAACTATTGTTCTTCTGTTGGTTACGACCATTTCAAACCATTTGTTCTCATGTAATAAAGCTGGTGATGAGCATGAGATGTATAAATCATTTTATTTGCTGTTTTACCCCTGTGAAATCCTTCGATAGTGGCCCCCACTAGTTGTCTCCCTTCCTCCTGACCTCCGGCTGTTAGTGACTCCGCGGCCTCCCGGCATCTCCTGCATTACATGTAAGATAATAAAGTCTATTTCTTCCTATAACCTCTCTATTGTCAGCCCGTGTGATTATTTCTGAGGTTTTTTGTTATTATATTACGGGTCGAGCATTTTAATCCTTTAAAGGCTGGAGCTATTATTGTCCTACTTTTCAGTGTTACTGGATCACTCTGAGCCTGTACACGTTACAGAGCTGAATTATTGAAAACCAAAGTAGATCAAAAGAAACAACCGTGCATAACACCAAAAATAAATATATGTATAACAAGTGCATATTGTATAAAAAGTGTATGGGCTCTAAGGATGTAATGGACCTGCGGGATTTAACAATAGAGACGCAGAATTGTAGAAACAAAATTCTACAGAGAACCGATGAGGTAAAAAAAAATAAAGATATTTATTAACAATAATGACAGCCACAACCGGCAGTTTACAACAGAAAAAAAGAGAAGGAGGGCATCACATGTAATACAAAAAGCATAGTGCAGAGCACAGGTACTCAGTAATGTATAAAGGAAGTCGGTCCAGGAAAGGTATAGAAGCCAAAAACGTGACGAATAAATTAATGACCAGAGAAAATTCATGAAGCATATAAATAAAAAACAAAAACATAGGACACCCAGCTCCACACAATGAGGTGTAACAAGATGTATATCACATAGCATTGAAATGAAAATTGCTGGAATGGGTTAACCAAAAAAGATGATGTGAGTATGTTACTCAACCAGGTGTCAGAAGAATGCTATCAGAGAGAGAACCACATGGAGCATGCCCAGAACAATGTTATGCTAAAGGTCACCTTCGTTGACCCCTTGACGAAGGTGACGCCGAAACGTGCGCATCGAGGTTACATGTGCTCACAGGTCCTCGCTGTCCAGGTCCTCTCTGTACAGGTATCTACCGTTTCCTTATGATTTTGCCATGCATCTTTCGCTCCACTACATCTACAACATTTATCACTTGGTGCATTGCTCACCATTTTATGGTAAGGCCACGAGTGCTTGATGCCTTTAGCATTCCATTGTGTAGAGCTGGGTGAAGTCCTAAAGTGGGGTCCGTGGGTTGTAATTACGCAAACTCCTTAGGATCTTTCTCCCCTCCAAAAAATGGCTACAGTATGGTTAGGTGAATTCCCTGTCTTTAGCTTAGAGGAGGGTGATGGAGCCTGGGGATAAGGGTCATCATGAAGACCAAAGAGAAAAACCCCTACAATTTAAATTTTATTATTTCACTTAAAATCAGATAATTTCCACACAGACATAAACAATAAATAACAATAAAGACACAAGACAAGGCTTGGGTGCACATAAATCATCAAAAAATCTCATATAGTCTCCCAACTACCAATGTTCAGTCTACAACAGTTTGTTGTGTCAGTGGGAGAAGAGGTATTAGGGCGGCTTTGCACGTTGCGACATTGCACGTGCGATGTCGATGGGGTCAAATCGAAAGTGACGCACATCCGGCGTCGCAGTCGATATCGCAACGTGTAAAACCTTTTTGATACGATGAACGAGCGCAAAAGCGTCGTTATCGTATCATCGCTGCAGCCTCCGACATTTCCATAATGCCGGTGGAGCGACAAGTGCGATGTTGTTCCTCGCTCCTGCGGCAGCACACATCGCTGTGTATGAAGCCGCAGGAGCGAGGAACTTCACCTTACCTGCCGCCGGCTGCAATGAGAAGGACGGAGGTGGGCGGGATGTTTACATCCTGCTCATCTCCGCCCCTCCACTTCAATTGGCCGCCTGCCGTGTGACGTCGCTGTGACGCCGCACGACCCGCCCCCTTAGGAAGGAGGCGGGTCGCCGGCCAGAGGGACGTCGCACGGCAGGTATGTGCGTGTAAAGCTGCCGTAGCGATAATAATCGCTACGGCAGCTTTCACTAGATATTGCACGTGCGACGGGGGCGGGACTATCGCTGCAGCATCGGTAACACATTGTTACTGATGTCGCAGCGTGCAAAGCCCGCCTTAGGTTGCACATCAAGCAATAATTTATAAATCCAATATGTCATAAGAATAAAATTCTTATACTGCCCATCACAACATTTACAGTGGTGAGTAGGAATAATACTGCAGTGCAATAGGGGGTGTGGCCAAAAAACTCCTTCGATGGCCCTGCCTTGCCGCGGAGGTCGACACCCTATACCTAGACGCAATGGCGCCCCCGCTCGTTGGCGGCTCACCCTTCTTTCCCTGCGCTGTTCTCAAGTGCAGCTGATCTGGGAAAAAGGGGAGTGCGGGAACAAATTGCACTGAAATTAGGGACTCAATCACCACACACACACACACACACACACACATTTGGAGCAGTATCAATTAAGAACAGTAAATGTCTCATGGACTATGCTTGTTCCTTCTAAAGTTTTTAAACCCATTAGATATAACAATTCATTATTATAAAGTGCTTAGTGCCTCAGCAGAATTTACAGTCAAATGACTCACTGTAAATGTAAAGTGCTATATATGTATATATTTGCAATATCTGGTGTATTTTACATATATATACAGATATATTAGCCTATTAGTCCTTTTGTATCCTAAATGTGTTCAAATAAGGAGATTATTTAGGCGTCAAAAATTCAATAATGACCCTCCAAAGGAAACCCAGTACAGGTTTCTCAATGTGTTGCAGAGCTGTCACCCTATAATTTTGTCATGAGGTGACCCATACACCAGGACATAACTGAACACTTCACTGAAGGTACAACAGGGATACTTCACAGAAGGCACATAACATATACTTCATAGAAGGCATTTATAAAGAATGAAGCAACATAGAAATCTATGGGACAGGAACAGCACGGTCCAAGTAACCATAATAGTCATCCCAATCTCATGTATATAGTACTTAGCTTTAGACGATTGAGAATGGCTCAATCACCATAGCCCAAATTAATGGACGATCAGCAGCATTGCCCGATGCGTTTCCCCCTGGCTATGAGTCCCACCAGGTGGGACTCATAGCCAGGGGGAAACGCGTCGGAACCCTGGTGGGAATCATAGCCGGGGGAAATGCGTCGGGCAATGCTGCTGATCGTCCATTAATTTGGGCTATGGTGATTGAGCCATTCTCAATCGTCTAAAGCTAAGTACTATATGCATGAGATTGGGACATTGGGAGATTTTTTGATGGTTTATGTGCAACCAAGCCTTGTCCTGTGTCTTTATTGTTGTTTATGTCTGTGTGGAAATTATCTGATTTTAAGTGAAATAATAAAACTTAAGTTTTTGGGGTTTTCCTCTTTGGTCTTCATGCTTACCACCCTGATATATATTGTTTATGGTTGTTTGGATAAGGGTTATCCTCAGAAGAGGTGGCAGAAGAAACCGCATCAAGGTGCTGCTTGGCTTGGTTACGAGTGATGTTTGTGACAAACTGGCTGGAAAGTCCTTGTCCTAGGTTGTTTCCAAAATAACAGGTGTGGGGAGGCTGTCCATGAGTAGAGAGGAGTAAACCCCCGCCCCCCGCGGTTCAGTTTGCCAAACCTTTATCGAACTGAACTTTGAACCTTTAGCAAACCTTTCTGAACCCTATTGGATTCAATTGGAGGCTACACGTAAGGCACAGAAAACACCTTTATGGGGGTCAAAAAGCCTCCAAAAAAGCAAAAATATGTTTTAAAGTCCATCACCACTGTTTTAAAATAGCCATTAGCTTCCTGGGCTATTGACAGTATATCAATAAAAAAAAAGGAGAAATATTTATAGTTTTATTTTTATAGACAACCATTGATTCCACGCTGTACATGGGAACGGGTTACACACAAAATACAGATATAAATTACAGTGAATAAACCAATCCTGACAGACGGGTACAGAGGGGAGCGGACCCTGCCCTCGGGGGCTTACAGTCTACAGGGTAATGGGGAGGAGACAGTAGGTTGGGGATACAAATATATAACACTGACAGACGGGTACAGAGGGGAGCGGACCCTGTCCTTGTTGAAGGCCGGGTGCGTGTCGCAGCGTGCGGGCGGCCGGGTGCGTGTCCCTGCGTGCAGGCAGCCGGGTGCGTGTCCCTGCGTGCGGACGGCCGGGTGCGTGTCCCTGCATGCGGGCGGCCGGGTGCGTGTTGCTGCGTGCGGCCGGGTGCGTGTTGCTGCGTGCGGGCGGCCGGGTGCGTGTCGCTGTGTGCGGGCGTCCGGGTGCATGTCGCTGCGTGCGGGCGGCCTCTCTGTGTGGGTGGGCGGCATGCTGGCTAACACTCTGGGTGGGCGGGCGGCTGTGCGGACTGCGGTGGCTGGCTTTGCGGTGAGTGTCCCAGTATGTCCACAATCCCGGTTTCAAATGATGGCGCTGGGAATCAGTGCGTGCCCAGATGGAGCTTTTGGATGACAGCTCCATCTGCGCAAGCGCCACTTCGTGAGTCAGCGTGTGCGAAGATGGAGCTCTTGGATGAGAGCTCCATCTGTGCACACGCCGCTCCGGGCGCCATCATTTGAACCAGAACTGCAGACAGGCTGCGACACTCACCGCACAGTCAGCCACCGCAGTCCATACAGCGACCGGCCCACCCACCCAGAGTGGCAGTCCCAGCCTGCTCCACCACTGACTCGCCACTGCTGCTGTCACTAACCCGCCGCTGACACCACTAACCTGATGCCGCTGCTAGCACAGCCTCTGCCTCCTGTGATCCCGCTCCACCAGGTAAGACAAGACCGGAGTATAAGACGGACCCCATTTTTTATTTTTTTTATACCTTTTTTATCTCTAAATTTGCGGTGCGTCTTATAAAACGAAAAATACGGCAGTTTAGTTGATGTAGCCTAACACATATTTATGAATGCTTTTGTTTCTTACTAACACACACACACATATATATATATATATATTCAGCGATTTTCCTTAATACAATATACTAGCATATGTAACAAAGATGGCTCCTACATCCTGGCCAACGCCCAAGAAGATGAGAAACAGAGGAATTCCCAAAGTTTGGAACAACCAATCCAGCAGAGACTATGCAAATTCCTATACGTCCTGAGTCCAGCCTGTGATATTTGATTGGACTATATTTTGTCTACACCCTTTACTCCCTCCTAGAACTATAAAGTTTTCTGAACAATAAATTGAGGCAGAATCTCTGGCGTCCGTCATGGAGAAGGTTCATAACTGACTCATAGTCCGTTATTTTATGCTTTCTCGGGTGCACACATGACAATCTGAACACGGCAGTCAGAGCTCAAGAGACCCGTTTTAGTCTCACCTCAACACCTTCAAGGGCTTACAGTCTACAGCAGGGGTGGGGAACCTCCGGCCCGTGGGCCATATGCGGCCCGCTATGACCTTGTCTGCGGCCCCCGGGGCACTGGGGCAGATTCCCGGTGGCTGCGGTGCTTGGGCAGCCGCTCATCTTGTCTATTGCCGGCCGGCAGACAGCACTGGGGGTGGGACTTCCTCCCTCTGGCTCCTACATGCTCCCCTGTGAGATTGCAGCAAGAAGCAGGGGGAGGGGCCTGTATAGTGCCGTGCGTTCTGCCTCTCACACTCCCGTTCTGTGCTTGGCTGCTCAGGTCTAGTAGGTCTTTTCTTTGAGAGAAAAGACGAGAATGAAGTCAGCCCTTGAGCTGAGCTGCTGCATCCATCACTTGTGCTGCACCTGATCTTACAGGGTAACTAAGCAGCAGGTACTTATATCTAATATATACCACCATATATCAAATGTATTTGTGACTTCAATGTCCAGCATCTGTTGTGTATACGACGTGTGTGTGTGCTGTGTATATGGCGTGTGTGTGCTGTGTATACGGCATGTGTGTGTTGTGTGTGTGCTGTGTATACGGCGTGTGTATGTTGTGTTTGTTGTGTTTGGCACTTAATAAAGTTTCATATTGTAAGGTTTATTGGTATATCTAATTCCTGGTGTGCACATGTTTACATGCAGAGCTTTTTTTCTTATTCGTCAGTTTCTTATTTGGAGCTGAAGTTGATTTCTTATTCGTCAGTTTCTTATTCGGGGCTGAAGTTGGTTTCTTATTCGTCAGTTTCTTATTTGGGGCTGAAGTTGATTTCTTATTCGTCAGTTTCTTATTCGGCAATTTAGTTTTTTCAGTTTTTTATGCATTTATCAACAAAAATAAAAAAATAAATGTAGTGATCTGCCCTAATATAAATACACTCAAAACCAGCTGCGAAAATTATAAAACTGGCAAAAAAATGGGCATTACAGTGGGCACCGACGTATGTTAGTGAAAGGGTTAAATGGCTTTGGGCCACTGATTTTGTGTAGTCAAACTAGTGGAAAGATATTTGCAGCACCTCTACCTGCATTGCACACTCAAACTCTTTTTAACTAAGCCATTATACTAGCAAACACTCAGTGTACCTAGTGTCATCCTAAACGTGGCTATTGTACTTTTGTGTAGTCACACTAGTGGAAAGATATTTGCAGCACGTCTGCCTGCATTGCACACTCCAACTCTTTTTAACTAAGCCATTATACTAGCAAACAGTCAGTGTACCTAGTGGCATCCTAAACGTGGCTATTGGACTTTTGTGTAGTCAAACTAGTGGAAAGATATTTGCAGCACGTCTGCCTGCATTGCACACTCCAACTCTTTTTAACTAAGCCATTATACTAGCAAACAGTCAGTGTACCTAGTGGCATCCTAAACGTGGCTATTGTACTTTTGTGTAGTCACACTAGTGGAAAGATATTTGCAGCACATCTGCCTGCATTGCACACTCAAACTTTTTTTAACTAAGCCATTATACTAGCAAACAGTCAGTGTACCTAGTGGCATCCTAAACGTGGCTATTGGACTTTTGTCTAGTCACACTAGTGGAAAGATATTTGCAGCACGTCTGCCTATATTGCACACTCAAACTCATTGTTACTAAGCCATTATACTAGCAAACAGTCAGTGTACCTAGTGGCATCCTAAACGTGGCTATTGGACTTTTGTCTAGTCACACTATTGCAAAGATATTTGCAGCACCTCTGCCTGCATTGCACACTCAAACTCATTGTTACTAAGCCATTATACTAGCAAACAGTCAGTGAACCTAGTGGCATCCTAAACGTGGCTATTGGACTTTTGTCTAGTCACACTAGTGCAAATCTATGTGCAGCACCTCTGCATGACACCCTCCTGCTCTGTTTTTAATAAGCTATAATGATAGCAAAAAATACTGCCATTTAGTGGCATCATAGAACTGGCTGTTGTATTTCATTATTGTCCCACTGGTGCCAAGCTATTTATATCACCTCTACATGACACCCTCATGCACATTTTGCTACGCTAATGTTATAGCAAACTCAGGGAATTCATTGCTACATTTGATAATTCGGAGGGATAGAAAGTGAGGCTTCCTTTAGCTTTTCCTTCTGTTCATAGACAGCATCTCCAAGTCCACACCCGAAGAGCAATTTCTCCTCCACGTCTAAGTGTGGAGAGGCAGCTAGTGCGCATGCGTGTGCCGATTTACCCCAGCTGCAGCCTAACTACAGTGTTTCGCCTAGTGAGTATGCTCAGCCTGACTGTGCCATTCCTGACGCTAAGTCTTCATTTCGGGATACAGCGCATGCTCCCACACTAAGTGTCAAAAGCCTCTTTGCACAGGTACTTGCACTCCGTGCCGGGTCTAAGTCCTGTTTTGTGCCTAGACACCATGCTAAAGCTGATAGTCTTTTTTCAGAGACTGTATTTCATGCTACTGAGCATGCTCAGGCACTTACTGCATCAGAGACTAGGTCCGGTAATGAACTCTTTGGCCCTGCCCCTGATGTGGGGGTCCCATATAGACCACAGGGCATCAGGTGTCCTCCCAAATGGCTTGCAGAGGCCCACCCCTATGACTTGTCACCGCATTATTGATGGTCAGACGATGACTGGTGAGGTGTTTGGGTCATGGCAGCCATGAGGTCATCATTGAAGTTGCGGTTCCAAATAGGACGCTAGTTATGCCACTCATGACGTGTCACTCTACTTTTGTCTCCAGGAGGTTCATTGTGGTTCACCCTGGTTTGGGGCGGACCCAGGTTATAAAAGGGGCTGGAGCCAACAATGAGGTGCGCATTCTTCTATTATGCTCCGAAAGAGCACACCTCCATGTGTTGAACCCATTGCAGATTTAGGCCAGAGGTAGGCAGGGATAGGGTGTCGATGCAGGCCACCACCACAGTTGGTAACGCAGAACGGTTAACACCAGCTCCTGTCCTACCAGTCCTGCTTGTGCAGCCCAGTGGCATTAACAGGCCTGCTGCTGCTGATGCGCCTGCTGTCCACAGGTGTGGCCCCTACGCACACGGTTAGCGTACTCAATGGCTCCTGTGTTGTTAACAGGGAGTTCCTGGGCTGGGTGGACATGTGGACCATGTGACGCTAACAGGGCTCCCAGTCTCCAGATCCGAATGGCGTCTAACTCGGTTCAGGCTACTATTAGTTTCATAGCCACACAGCTCTGTATCCTCCACCAAACCTTCCAGTTGCCAACCTCTCCTTTTCCAACTGGGAGCACGGTGGACACTGACTGCTGATGGGGATATATACCTTTCTCTTTCTTTTCTTATTAATTTTCGTTATATAGCGGTAACATAGTATATACCACCTTATCCAAATCTGCCAGTCCCACTGTAACAGATGGTGTTTCTTCATCAAATGTTACTTTTGCTTAACCACCAAATCCACGGACCAAAACTTTTTTCCCCTTTCCAACACACCTGTTCCCCTTTCCACCAGCATCTGTCCTTTTTCAACTCATTTTGGTATATGACCAAAAGTGCAACTCTGCAGGGACACCGTACTCAATGGCATCTCAGCACAACAGCCAGCCCTCGGTCCCTCCGATGTGGACAAGGAAAAGACCATTTCCTCCTATCCATGACAAAGCGTTGAGATTCACTCTGTGCAGCACTGGTGTTTAGTGGAAAAGCAGATCTAAGATTGCGTACCACATTCTGCAGATACTCCTGTATACGTGCGTCCATTTCTATGGCAGGAATTATTTCGCCAAATTTTGTCTTGTACCGGGGATCTAACAGTGTGGCAACCCAGTATTCAGGATTACTTCGAATTCGTACAATCCGAGGGTCATGTAGGTAGTGCAGCAAGAAGGCGCTCATGTGTCTTGTGCATCCAGGAGGACCAAGTCCTTGGTGTGTTGGTGGCAGAGAGGTGAGAATCGTGCCTCCTTCCTCTGCCCTCTCCCCACAACCTCGCACAACCGAAATGTGAGCAAGCTCTCACTCATCTGCTGAGTCTTCCATGCCCATCGCCAGTTCGTCCTCCATTTCTTCATGGGCTCCTGCACTTTCCTCAACACTTTTTGCTGATACTATGCGCCCTTGTTAATCCCTCTCCCTCACCATGACTGCCGCATAGGTGCCGCTGACCATCTGGACCTCGTAGATCTTGTTATCCCTTCCGCATATGACTCCTCCTGTACTCCCTCCCCTTCCTCTTGTCCCAACACCTGACTCCGAATAATAATTACAGTGTGCTCCATCTTGTAGATGACCAGAATTGTCACGCTGAGAATGACATTGCCAGTGCTAAACATCTTCGTCGACATTTGTAAACTGTGTAGCAGGGTGCATAGGTCCTTGATCTGACACCACTCCAGCAGCGTGATCTGCACCACCTCTGGATCAAGTTATCCCAGGCTATATGTCATACCGTATTTTAGCAGGGCTCTGCGGTGCTGCCACACACGCTGCAACATGTGCAGATTCCAATTCCTGCGTGTCGGAACATCGCATTTCCGGCGTTTAACTGCCAGACCCTAAGACTTCCGGAGTGATGAAAGTTGTTGAGCTGCTGTGTGCGCACGATGGAAGTGAGCACATAGCGAGCGTGCCCGCTGCACAAGGCCATGTAGGCCGGGATGGTGTTTTAAAAATTGCTGGAGAATTAGGTTCAACACGTGAGCCATACAAGGCACGTGTGTCACATTGCCCTGACGATGGCCCGCAGCCAGGTTTGCATCATTGCCGCACACGGCTGTTAAGTCACCAACGGAGTACGCTCCGTCATTTTGTACTCCGGTCGCCAGGTGACAACGTGTTCCTTTCATGCATAGTGCTGATGATGGGAGAGGAGTCGATGCCAGCGGCGCAGGTGGACGCAGGTTATGCTCACCCACTGGGCTGCATTACCTTGACAGATGCAGAATCTCTGGCTGAATGTAGCTGGTGGGTATCTCACAGATGAAATACCATCATTCAGCTACAACCAATGGGAAGACACCACACCCTTTATTATGCCCATCCTGTCTGCAGACCACTGCCAGACATAGCTATGAACCTCTGGTTAATTTTACCCCCAGTTCAGTTTTATGATTTTGCGTGCTTGTTACCTGACTACTTTTCCTGCTTGCTGTTTATGTACCTTGTTGGCCGATCCGCATTTCACCTCTGCTTGTTTTCTGATTAAGTCCTGGCCGTCCCATTCTGTTCCTGTTCCTCAATTAATGTTTTGACCCTGCCTGACTACTATTCTCTGGAACTGCAGCCTTCCACAGGTATTAATCACCTTGGGCCCTGTGTAATTCCTAATCCCTGTATAGGGGTTAAAGGGTTTCAGGGTTCTAGGGGTCCTGCTTGGTGAGTGGCTTCCCTCTAGCCTATCATTTACAGCCCATCTGAGTGTGTGGATCACGGAAGGCGTTACACCGTGCTCTCTGCAGAAGGCCATGTGGGCCAGGATAGTGCTTTAATTATTGCTGGACAACCAGGTTCAACACGTGAACCACACAAGGCACGTGTGTCACATTGTCACAGCGAAGGGCCGCACCCATGTTTGCATCATTGTCGCACCCGGCCTTCCCTGGCTGCTGGTTGAGTGGAGACAACCATTGATGAAACTCGGTCTCCAGAGCTAACCGTCCACAACTTCTCAGCGGTGTGACTCACATTTCCCATACATTTCAAAGTAAACCTTTGACCGCCTGATGGCATTGAGCTCTGCTGCCAGCATAGTAAGGAGGTGTGTGGTAGTCCTTGTGCGCAGTTACAAGGAAGGGTGGCCTGACCACACAGGGTTTGCGCCAAGGTGGAGGACCCACACGAGGTTGAAGAGGCAGAAGCAGTGTATTAACTTCTACATACAGAAGAAGGATTGACACAACTCGTGGGGACGGCAAGACTTGTACAGCAGACCCTTCTCCATCTCTCCCCACAGTAACCCATTGCCCAGTCAGCGACATGTAACGCCCCTGTCCATGCTTACTGGGCCAATTATCTGTGGTGAAATGCACCCTGTCACACAGAGTTTCTCAAGGAATCAGTGATGTTTAGTGCGACATGCTGGTGTAGCGCGTGCACGCCTTTGTTGGAGAAGGAGTGGCGCCTGGGCATCGGCTCTTGGGGCACTGCGATGGGCATAAGGTCTCGAAAATCCTCGGTTAAAAAGGTTGGAAAGGCAGCATTTTGGTAGCCAACAGTTTCCAGATGCTGAAAGTCAACCTCTAAGCCATGTCATGCCCTTCTAAAAGCATGTAAAACACGGAAAGGGGACTGCAACCACAGTCTCCCTCGTTGCCACTAATTGGGCCACACACACCCCACTTGACTGGCATCAGTTGACCTTCCCTTTTGAAAAAGAAAAAGATGCTTGGCATGAAGCACTCTCAAAAATACGCGTGCCTTTCCCGTCCCCTGGATGACCCAGGGGAAGAAAAGTCCTCTGAGAGCCATGACTTGTTCATCTTGGTTCTTTTAGAAACACAGCGAGGGGACTCCAACCACAGTCTCCCTCGTTTCCACTAACTGGGCCACACACACCCCACTTGACTGGCATCAGTTGACCTTCCCTTTTGAAAAAGAAAAAGATGCTTGGCATGAAGCACTCTCAAAAATACGCGTGCCTTTCCCGTCCCCTGGCTGACCCAGGGGAAGAAAAGTCCTCTGAGAGCCATGACTTGTTCATCTTGGTTCTTTTAGAAACACAGCGAGGGGACTCCAACCACTGTCTCCCTCGTTGCCACTAATTGGGCCACACACACCCCACTTGACTGGCATCAGTTGACCCCCCCTTTTGAAAAAGAAAAAGATGCTTGGCATGAAGCACTCTCAAAAATACGCGTGCCTTTCCCGTCCCCTGGATGACCCAGGGGAAGAAAAGTCCTCTGAGAGTCATGACTTGTTCATCTTGGTTCTTTTAGAAACACAGCGAGGGGACTCCAACCACAGTCTCCCTCGTTTCCACTAACTGGGCCACACACACCCCACTTGACTGGCATCAGTTGACCCCCCCTTTTGAAAAAGAAAAAGATGCTTGGCATGAAGCACTCTCAAAAATACGCGTGCCTTTCCCGTCCCCTGGATGACCCAGGGGAAGAAAAGTCCTCTGAGAGCCATGACTTGTTCATCTTGGTTCTTTTAGAAACACAGCGAGGGGACTCCAACCACAGTCTCCCTCGTTTCCACTAACTGGGCCACACACACCCCTCTTGACTGGCATCAGTTGACCTTCCCTTTTGAAAAAGAAAAAGATGCTTGGCATGAAGCACTCTCAAAAATACGCATGCCTTTCCCGTCCCCTGGCTGACCCAGGGGAAGAAAAGTCCTCTGAGAGCCATGACTTGTTCATCTTGGTTCTTTTAGAAACACAGCGAGGGGACTCCAACCACAGTCTCCCTCGTTGACACTAATTGGGCCACACACACCCCACTTGACTGGCATCAGTTGACCCCCCCTTTTGAAAAAGAAAAAGATGCTTGGCATGAAGCACTCTCAAAAATACGCGTGCCTTTCCCGTCCCCTGGATGATCCAGGGGAAGAAAAGTCCTCTGAGAGCCATGACTTGTTCATCTTGGTTCTTTTAGAAACACAGCGAGGGGACTCCAACCACAGTCTCCCTCGTTTCCACTAACTGGGCCACACACACCCCACTTGACTGGCATCAGTTGACCTTCCCTTTTGAAAAAGAAAAAGATGCTTGGCATGAAGCACTCTCAAAAATACGCGTGCCTTTCCCGTCCCCTGGCTGACCCAGGGGAAGAAAAGTCCTCTGAGAGCCATGACTTGTTCATCTTGGTTCTTTTAGAAACACAGCGAGGGGACTCCAACCACAGTCTCCCTCGTTGCCACTAATTGGGCCACACACACCCCACTTGACTGGCATCAGTTGACCCCCCTTTTGAAAAAGAAAAAGATGCTTGGCATGAAGCACTCTCAAAAATACGCGTGCCTTTCCCGTCCCCTGGATGACCCAGGGGAAGAAAAGTCCTCTGAGAGCCATGACTTGTTCATCTTGGTTCTTTTAGAAACACAGCGAGGGGACTCCAACCACAGTCTCCCTCGTTTCCACTAACTGGGCCACACACACCCCACTTGACTGGCATCAGTTGACCTTCCCTTTTGAAAAAGAAAAAGATGCTTGGCATGAAGCACTCTCAAAAATACGCGTGCCTTTCCCGTCCCCTGGCTGACCCAGGGGAAGAAAAGTCCTCTGAGAGCCATGACTTGTTCATCTTGGTTCTTTTAGAAACACAGCGAGGGGACTCCAACCACAGTCTCCCTCGTTGCCACTAATTGGGCCACACACACCCCACTTGACTGGCATCAGTTGACCCCCCCTTTTGAAAATGAAAAAGATGCTTGGCATGAAGCACTCTCAAAAATACGCGTGCCTTTCCCGTCCCCTGGATGACCCAGGGGAAGAAAAGTCCTCTGAGAGCCATGACTTGTTCATCTTGGTTCTTTTAGAAACACAGCGAGGGGACTCCAACCACAGTCTCCCTCGTTTCCACTAACTGGGCCACACACACCCCACTTGACTGGCATCAGTTGACCTTCCCTTTTGAAAAAGAAAAAGATGCTTGGCATGAAGCACTCTCAAAAATACGCGTGCCTTTCCCGTCCCCTGGCTGACCCAGGGGAAGAAAAGTCCTCTGAGAGCCATGTCCACATTGTCAGTGGACAGACACGTGTGCTTATCTGCCAGCAGACTCCCAGCAGCACTGAAGACAGGTTCCGAGAGAACGCTGGCTGCAGGACACGACAAGATCCCCAAGGCGTACGTGGCGAGCTCAGGCATTTTATCAAGATTGGAAGCCTAAAATGAGCAGGGCTCAAGTTGCACAATAATGGAATCGATGTTTCCTTGCATATACTCATATATCTGTGTGTCCTCCTCTTTTTCCTTGTCCAGCTGTTTTGTTTTCGCATGAGTATATGTCCTTGTCACTTTCCCATGTGTTTGTGTTGTGTTGTGAGTTGTTTGTCACCTTTTGGACACCTTTGAGGGTGTTTTCTAGGTGTTTTTATGTGTTTGTGATTGCCTGCCATTGTTTCCTATGCAGTTCGAGTTCGGTTCGTCGAACGTTCGACGAGCCGAACTCGAACGGGAGCTCCGTTCGGCGAACCGACCTCGAGCCGAACCGGGACCGGTTCGCTCATCTCTAGTAAAGACAGAAGCAAAGCAAATATCTGTACTCACCATATCTGTTTTTCTTTCCAGGGGTACATTGAGACCATCCATTCCTAGGGTAGACTATCTCTGCCACAGACATCCATGCTCGTTCCACCATTAACCTGTCATGGTAGCCATCAACACGTGTGTCCCACAGCTCTGGATGCCTCTCTACTTCTCCAATCAGCCTCTCTGTATCCATCCACACGTGTTTTCCCACAGCTCTGGATGCCTCTCCACTTCTCCAATCAGCCTCTCTGTATCCATCCACACGTGTGTCCCACAGCTCTGGATGCCTCTCCACGTCTCCAATCAGCCTCTCTGTATCCATCCACACGTGTGTCCCACAGCTCTGGATGCCTCTCCACGTCTCCAATCAGCCTCTCTGTATCCATCCACACGTGTGTCCCACAGCTCTGGATGCCTCTCTACTTCTCCAATCATCCTCTCTGTATCCATCCACACGTGTGTCCCACAGCTCTGGATGCCTCTCTACTTCTCCAATCAGGCTCTCTGTATCGATTCTGGGCGCCATGCTCAGTACCTGTGTTGTTCTCCGTGCTGAAAGGTCCCCTGCAATGAGAGGACAGGTGCCCAGCTGCCGTCTGGCGTGCAAATGAGACAGGAAATGTATGTTTGGCGCCAGAATTAATGGCCTACAATTGTCCTAATAGATTGGTAACAAGTGTTTCAGATTTTGTGAGGAAAAACGGACACGGACGATACGTGCTGAACACGGACATACTCCGTGTGCGGTCCGTGCAGGCACGGACCCATAGACTAAAGCGGGTCCGTGCCTGCGTGCTGCCGGCCAAAAACGGACATGTCGTCCGTGTAGAAAAGCGCACACACGTACTTACCTCACGGACACACGTTCCGTGTGATTTTACGTGCGTGTGCCATCTACCATTGAATAACATGGGTCTCTGTGTGTACGTGTCTCCGGTACGTGCAAATACGTACCGCACACGTACAAAAAAAACAGATGTGTGTTGCGAGTCTAATACTGATAACTCCCAGCATTTTCTTATTGTTAAGGACATACTGGGAGTTGTTAATTCATGTGATACAAATGTATATGGGGATGGGACATTACAATATATTGTTGTAGTAAATTTGATACTGTAGTCATGTATTGGTGGTTCTGGTGATATACTCGTTTAGTGATGAGGGTGCTAGTGATGTATTTTGGTATTGCTTTTGGTTCTGGTGCTGTACGCCGTGTGCATAATTATTAGGCAAGTTGTATTTTAGAGGATTTTTTTTTATTATTGATCAACAACTATGTTCTCAATCAACCCAAAATACTCATAAATATCAAAGCTTAATATTTTTGGCAGTTGGAGGTTTTTTTTTTTAGATGTGGCTATCTTAGGAGGATATCTGTTTGTGCAGGTAACTATTGCTGTGCAGAATTATTAGGCAACTTAATAAAAACCAAATCTATTCCCATCTCACTTGTTTATTTTCACCAGGTAAACCAATATAACTGCACAGAATTTAGAAATAATCATTTCTGACATGCAAAAACAAAACCCCCAAAAATGAGTGCCCAATATAGCCCCCTTTCTTTCTGATGACACTCAGCAGCCGACCATCCATAGATTCTGTCATTGCTTGATCTGTTTACGATCCACATTGCGTGCAGCAGCCACCACAGCCTCCAGACACTGCTCCCAGAGGTGTACTGTTTTCCCTCCCTGTAGATCTCACATTTTATGAGGGACCACAGGTTCTCTATGGGGTTCAGATCAGGTGAACAAGGGGGCCATGTCATTATTTTTTCATCTTTTAGACCTTTACTGGCCAGCCACGCTGTGGAGTAGATGGATGCATGTGATGGAGCATTTTCCTGCATAAAAATCATGTTTATCTTGAACGATAGCGACTTCTTCCTGTACCACTGCTTGAAGAAGTTGTCTTCCAGAAACTGGCAGTAGGTCTGGGAGTTGAGCTTCATTCCATCCTCAACCCGACAAGGTCCCACAAGTTCATCTTTGATGATACCAGCCCATACCAGTGCCCACCTCCACCTTGCTGGCGTCTGAGTCGGAGTGGAGCTCTCTACCCTTTACTGATCCAGCCTCTGGCCCATCCATCTGGCTCATCAAGAGTCACTCTCACTTCATCAGTCCAGAAAACCTGTGAAAAATTAGTCTTAAGATATTTCTTGGCCCAGTCTTGACGTTTGATCTTCTGTTTCTTGTTCAGAGGTGGTGGTTTTTCAGCCTTCTTTACCTTGGCCATGTCCCTGAGTATGGCACACCTTGTGCTTTTTGATACTCCAGTAACGTTGCAGCTCTGAAATGTGGCCAAACTGGTGGCAAATGGCATCTTGACAGCTTCATGCTTGATTCTCCTCAATTCATGGTCAGTTATTTTGCGCCTTTTTTGCACAAAACGCTTCTTGCGATCCTCTTGGCTATTTGCCATGAAACTCTTGATTGTTCGGTGATCACGCTTCAAAAGTTTGGCAATTTCAAGACTGCTGCATCCCTCTGCAAGACATCTCACAATTTTAGACTTTTCAGAGCCCGTCAAATCTCTCTTCTGACCCATTTTGCCAAAGGAAAAGAAGTTGCCTAATAAGTAAGCACAGCTTATATAGGGTGTTGATGTAATTACACCGCACCCCTCCTCATTACAGAGATGCACATCACCTGGTTTACTTAATTGGTAGTTGGCTCTCAGCCTATACAGCTTGGAGTAGGACAACATGTATAAAAAGTATCATGTGGTCAAAATACTCATTTGTCTAATAATTCTGCACACAGTGTATTTATGTATATTTTACTGATTCTGATCCTGTACTCATGTAGCAAGCCATAATTTGAAAAATTACATGACCGCAAGGGTTTCTACATTATGTTAGTAGCATTAAAGGGTTTTTCCAGGTTTGTGATGAAAGTTTTTATGTGACTGCAGACTTCTGAATCCTCAGTGTGCACACTGCACACTGTCAGGACTCTCCGATGCCAGCAGTGAGAGCTTGAGGGCATGTAACTATTGTGTGAGGCTGCACACGTCTAATTTGAATGTGGCCGGAAGTAAGCAAATCACATACTTGCAGTTCCATGACTACTTTCTCATGGCACGGGAAAATCATGACAGTGTGCAGTCCGCAAGCTGTGAGAATTCAGAAGTCTGCAGTCATATAGGATAACTACAAATTTTCCTTGTCAACCTGGACAACCCCTTTAATAATAAAAGTAAGCCCCGTAGCATGCCCAATCCAACAACCTGTAATATACTCAATGTAAGGATTCAGCTCTGCTTGCTAATTCCAGAAGTGGTCACATGACCACTTGCAGGTCATTTTAATACTTTGAGTCACAATTAGCTTCTCTTCCTGCTTCTCTTTATGGGCTGTAGTATTTCACTGAACATCGAGAGAATTAGGAAGAGCAGCTCATCGGCACGTGTGAAAATGGCGTATGAGCGGTCACATGACAACTACTCAAACCGCATAAGCCGTGTATAGAAGGGGGCGCCAAACTGAACTCCTACTCCATGGACAGGAAAACCTAGATCCACCTCTGATACTGTGTATGGCATACCGTGTACAGACATCAGCTGCTATGTACTACTCCGGAGATAATACAATAGAGAGCACATTGTTATTTTTAGCAACCATTGCTGCCAGTGAGAACTTTCCCTTCTGTATTTTTACTATTCCTTGGCTGTCTTAACATTGGGATCAATAAAAAAATGTGAGTAACTCTACTTTCTGTGTATAAGTGACGGCTGTGAGTGATCCTGGACTGTATCTGTATTGTACTGTGTGTATAAGTGACGGCTGTGAGTGATCCTGGACTGTATCTGTATTGTACTGTGTGTATAAGTGACGGCTGTGAGTGATCCTGGACTGTATCTGTATTGTAGTACTGTAAATCTGAATGTGGCAGACCAGGATAAGATCCATTCTCAGTGGATTTATATCTAAATGCTACAGTTCGCGCTCTACTGTTATGGCTAAAAATGTTAACGTTATGGGGCCCCCACCAGATTCTCTGCCCGGGGGCCCCCACCAACCTTAATCTGGCCCTGTGCGGATGTATCCGCAGGTACGAGCGCATGTTTCCCGCAGATGCCCGCCGGCGTCCGCAGCTATTTTTCGCTGCTAGATTACAGTGGGAAACAGTGCTAGATTTCGCTGCGGGAAACATGCAAAAATTCATGCGGCTTACCTGCGGACGTCCCGGCCTCTTATCTCCATAGTGGAGAGCCGGGACATCAGAAGGTAATTCCGCATGAATAATTGATATGCAATTATACATGCGGATGCCTACATCCGCAGCATGGTCGTCAGCTGCACTTTCCGCAGTGTGGACACAGCACTCCCTATGTCCCATAGGATAACATGGGGAGTGCCTGTACATGCTAAAACCTACGGATTTATCTGGAAAATCCAGAAAAATCCGCAGGTTTTCCGCGGCAAAATCCGCACAAACAGGCTCCCGTGGGCACATAGCCTTAGGTTCTCCCCCTGCTCCACATTACTGGCAGCAGCCAACATACTCACGGCCCTCTGCTGCTATTCCTCCCCCAACAGTTGTTGTCCCGGGATCTGCAGCTCCTCCAAGCTGAGGTCAGACTCCTTAACAGCTCCAGGTATCTCAGGCTGATCTCCTGCAAACTTGCTGAGTTGAGCTTATGCATCAGACGCCCTGCCCCCACATGAAGCTCCAGCGTCCATGTGTGTGGCCTGTGTCCCTGCACTTCTTATCAGGCCTCCTAGTTCTGGTCATATCACTCAGGTCTTTGAAGCCCCTTCCTCAGTCTAGGAGAGGTCACCATTCCAGGGAAGCAGTAAAAACTACTTTAACCCCAGCTGGACAGGATTATACTGGAGTTTTTTCCAGGAGCTCTCCCTTAACACGTCTTCCTCACATGCCGCTCAGGCCATGCCCCCGAGGGCGGAACTTTCTTGCATGTGACATTTTTGTACGTCCTCCTCCTTTCACGGGACACCTTTGTTTTTACTTAGCTGAGGGAGCTAGAGTAATGCGGGAGTCACATGAGACGATATATAGTGCGACATGTTGGCGGGGTCACGTCATAAGTGACACACATCCGGCATCGTTTGATATATCGTAGCGTGTGACAGCTACGAGCAACGGTGAACGAGCAAAAATACTCATCTTTTCGTTGCTCGTTGTTACGTCGCTCATTTTCAAAAAGTCATTTCTTTTTCTCTACGCCGGTTGTTCATCGTACCCGGGGTAGCACACATCGCTCCGTGTGACACCCCGGGAACGATGAACACAGCTTACCTGCGTCCCGCCGGCTATGCAGAAGGAAGGAGGTGGGCGGGATGTTACGTCCCGCTCATCTCCGCCCTACCGCTTCTATTGGTCGGCTGCTATGTGACGTCGCTGTGACGCCGAACGTCCCACCCCCTTCAGGAAGTGGATGTTCGCCGCCCACAGCGACGTCGCTCAGCAGGTAAGTGCGTGTAACGAGGGTTTAACGACTTTGTGCGCCACGGGCAACTAATTGCCCGTGACACACAAACGACGGGGGCGGGTACGATCGCTCATGCGATCGCACGATAGATCGTATCGTGTGACACCCGCATAAGGGTGGAGCGCCCCAGTGCCGGCCGGACTGTAGCGTGCACCATATAGTCTTGAATTAGTGTAATCCAACTGTCACCAAGACAGCAACAATGTTTAAGTGGAGAAAGAAGAAAGTTGAGAAGCCGGAAGGTTCACAAAATGTTATAAAATTAGTGACAGACAGAGAGGGAAAGAAAGTTGTGCGCCATGCCTCAGAGATTTTTAAGGTGTTAGGTTTGCCTAGGAGTGGACGGCTACAGCCGTCACAATGGAATGCGGCGCTGAAGGGAAAGAGAGGAAAGTTGAAAGATAAAGGATTGTGGGAAGATGCACAGGTGTTTGGTAAAGTACTACAGATGTTGCAGTCAGAAGGATATGTTGAAATAGAAAAAGGTGCAGGAGGAGATGTTGTGTTTTATTATATGTTGCCTAAATCCGAGAGCAGTGCAAATGAACATGTGGGGTGTTTTGTTGCTACTACTGCCCCGCTAACCCAGTCAATCTCAAGGTTGTTATTGGACACGGCAGGACTCCAAACAGGTCAAGACCCCATGAAACCTGCCACATCGATACGCCCCATCCCAGCTCCCACATCTCCAGTAGCGCCCTCCGTAGCTGGCCTTCTCTCCCAGTTAGAGTCACTGCTCCATACCTCCCCACCGGTAAACCCTCCCCCTGTCCCACCTCCCATAATAACCCCGATACCAGCACCCATATATCCATCAGTCCCGGTCGAAAAATCGCCCCCATATGACCCGGCCTGTTGGACATGTTTTCGATGTGGCTGTCGGAACCCAGGTGTAATGCCTGATAGGAGCCACAGACTCAGACTGGCTGTAAGGGGAATCTAGTGAAAAGCCGCCCACAAAGCAGGACCCCAAGAACTCTGCAACCCTTTAACTCCTGTACAGGGATTTGGAATTACACAGAGCCTCAGAGATCACTACCTGTGGTAGACTGTAGTCCGTAGTCGTCAGGTAGGGTCAAAATCCAGGAGATGCAAAACAGGAACAGAATCGGCAGGCAAGGGCGTAGTAAGGAGACAAAGCAGGGGTCAAATCCGGAACTGGCAGCAAGGTACAAAAGCGACAGGCAGGAGGGTAGTCAAACACAAGCAAGGTCAGCGCACAGGAATCACAATACAAACAGCACATGAGCCAGGAGAACAGAACTATTACTGGCAGTGGTCATGTGACAGGAGGGGGAATAAGAAGGGTGTGGTGTATTCCCATAGGCTGCAGGTGAATGTTGGCCACTTCAGTCGGGAGACACACGCCACCTACAGTCAGCCAGTGGTACTGCAGGTTCCAGGGAAACCCAGCCTAGTGGATGAGCGCTCTCTCCCATCTTCTGCACTATCCATGGTGGGAACATGGCATCGTTTGGCGATCAGAGCAGAAGTCGCAGGAGCGGACTCCGGTGGGGACGTGACACTGTGCTCCGCAGAACCACGGGCACCGACTCCTCTCCCATCACCAGCACTATCCATGGTGGGAACATGGCGTCGTCTGGCGATCGGAGCAGAAGTCGCAGGAGCGGACTCCGATGGGGACGTCACACCAGGTTGGAGAGACATTTGTTATAATTGTGGGGCACACCGTTCACACCCTGGCTATAAACAGGTTCCTACTTTCCCAGTGTTAACAGCAGAAGGCGGATATTATGTGCCCCCCCCCACAACAGAGGATGGTCGAGCAGACTCAGGAGTGGCCGCCCCTACCTCTGCCCTCGGCCCCTCACGTACCTGTAATGCCGTCCCTCCCCCCCACCGGCCAGTTTGACACCACATTCCCCGCCCCCTGCTCCTTCCTCCTCGGCATAATGTATGCGGCAATTCTGGGCGGCTGCTGACTGATATTGTTAGGGTGGGGGGCTCCCCATAACGTGGAGCTCCCCATCCTGAGAATACCAGCCTTCAGCCGTATGGCTTTATCTGGCTGGCATTAAAATTGGGGGGACCGCACGCCGTTTTTTTATTTATTTATTTATTTATTTATTTTACTGCACAGTATAGACACGCCCACCGGCTGCTGTGATTGGGTGCAGTGAGACAGCTGTCACTCAGCGTGGGGGCGTGTCTCACTGCAACCAATCATAGGCGCCGGTGGGCGGGGAAAGCAGGGAATACGAGATTGTTTAATGAGCGGCCGGCTTTTTCAAAATAGTAAAAGCCGCCGCAGCAGTGTGAATGCCGTGCAGCGCCGCGCTGGGGATCGGGGATCGGTGAGTACGAGAGAGGGGGGGACACTTCAGTCACTCGGGGGATTAGCGGTCACCGGTGAATCCTTCACAGGTGACCGCTAATCAGTACTCGACACAGACAGAGCCGCGGTATGAGGATGAAGTCGGGTGAAGTTCACCCGAGTTCATTCTCATCGCGCAACTCTGTCGGCTGTCAGCCGACATTTATAAACGACATTGTGCATCACACACACGGACATTCCACACGGACATTCCACGTACACATACACGTTAATTCCACACGCACACACGGACGTTCTACACACAAACACGGCTAGCATACGCAATTCACACAGATGCCACACGGACCATAAAAACGGACACAAAAACGGGATACGGACCCGAAAAACGGCCCGTAACACACGTGTGTGTTTTTCACGGAAGTGTGAAGGGGGCCTTAATGAAAGTGGAAGAATCTGAATGCTATATGGCCATGGTTACGACCAGAGCACAGAAGAAGAGGATTCTACAAGACCTATCTTTAGCTGAACCAGAAGATCCCAGAGACCGCATAAATGTTGGTAGAACACCAATGGATCGGCTCAAGGCAGAACAAAGACTAGTCACAAAAGAAGAACTGCAGACATGGAAGAAAGAAGGAGCCAAGCTAGAAGGTGACATCTGGAAGGTCAACAGTCTACCCTGCCTTCCTAGAAGAATGTATGCTGCCATAGCTGCCTGGGGATATGGTCCCACCCACAGAGGGAAAAACCAGAGCCTAGAAGTGATACGCAAGTTCTTCTATGCTCCTGGGATATCTACCATGCTTGCTGCCTATAATAGGAGCTGCCATGTTTGTCAAACTTGTAACACTGGAAGGACAGAAGAAGTCCCACCCAAACACCTAGCAAAGCCCCTATACCCGTTCCAGAGGATCCAAGTTGATTACATCCAGTTGCCTAAGTGTGGGAGATATGAATACTGCCTAGTGGTAGTGGATGTTTTCTCCAGTTGGCTTGAAGCCTTACCAGTGACCAATATGACGGCCAGAACAACAGTAAAGAAACTAATCAGTGAAATGGTATGCAGATATGGAGTACCTGAAGTAATTGAAAGCGACCAAGGACCTGCCTTTGCAGCAACAGTCTATCAAGAACTATTGACCATGGTTGGATCACAAGTTGCCCTGCATACCCCGTATCATCCTCAATCCAATGCGAAAGTGGAAAGAATGAATGGCACCCTTAAGAGGAAACTGAACAAAATGATGCAGGAGTCGGCCGAGGGATGGCCGGATCTACTCCCAGTTGCTGTGTATCATGTGAGAACAACCACATTGGCTAGACACAGGTTGTCCCCTTATTAGATTTTGTTTGGGTCAATTCCCCCGATTGCAGGGTTCAGCCCCGAGGAATTGTCAGAATCAAATGATAAGATTGTGCAGTTTGTGGTTACTCTTGCTAAAGAAGTAACTAACACACATGCTATAGTTTATTCCTCTCTCCCAGACTCTACAGGCGATGACACTTGCCACCGTTTGAAGCCAGGAGACTCAGTGTTGGTCAAGAGACACATCAAGAGACATTGCCTAGAGCCACTTTATGACGGTCCCTACCAAGTATTGCTGGTGACTCCCACATCTGTCAAATTGGAAGGAAGAAATACCTGGGTCCACGCCTCCCATTGCAAGCTTGTTCCAGCTAAAGAATGAAGATCCTTCTTTTCATCATGAGTTGTGTCTTGCTAACCGAAGGAATGAAGCTAAAAAAAAAAACAGTGGTAAACCCTATGAACTATAGGTCAATATGACATCACCTGTAAACACTTTATTTTTTGACTACTGCTCAGTGGTGGACTGTTCGAGGACTGCCTGGGCGCAGAGGGGAGCGCAATTTATTTTTTATCTGTGCATAACACGTAAAGGGAATATGAATTGCAGATCATGGAATGATGTGGGATGTAATACTGGGGAAGATTGGGGATATAGACCGCCTGAGGCTTTAGGCCATTTTACACGCAGCGACATCGCTAGCGATGTCGCTGCTGAGCGCACCCGCCCTCGTCGTTTTTGCATCATGGGCAAATTGCTGCCCGTGGCGCACAAAATCGCTAGGTCCCGTCACACGGACTTACCTTCCCTGCGACGTCGCTGTGGCTGGCGAACAGCCTCTTTTTTAAGGGGGCGGTGCCTGCGGCGTCACAGCGACGTCACACGGCAAGCGTCCAATAGAAGCGGAGGGGCGGAGAGCAGCCGCAGGAAAGACACGCCCACCTCGTTGCCGGAGGACGCAGGTACGGTGCTGTTCGTCGTTCCTGGGGTGGCACAGGTAGCGATGTGTGCTGCCTTAGGAACGACGAACAACCTGCGTCCAAAAGCAGCAACGATATTTGGGATTAGAACGACGTGTCAGCGATCAAAGATTAGGTAAGTAATTTTGATCGTTAGCGGTCACTCGTACATTTCACACGCAACAACGTCGCTAACGAGGCCAGATGTGCGTCACGAATTCCGTGACCCCAACGACATCTCGTTAGTGATGTCGTTATGTATAAAGCCCCCTTTAGTCTTGTAATGGTAAAGGGATATGTCAGAGGGCCCGAATGACGAAAACAAACCCCAAGATGGCTCAAACAATTTGTGTTATCAATCTAACAATAATAATAGATGTTCCTCTTTAATCCTGAACCTGGAGTACCCTACAACCTGCGATATTACCAATACGTATCCTTATACGTAATTGAAAATAGTGGTCATTTGTATTTGGGTCATATAGAACTTAATGATACAGCCACCCGCCCGGGGGGGCAGCTGTAAACCCTCTAATCCCGAAATTTTGGGGGGGGGGGGGGAAACCCACCTTACCGGATACAGCAGTCCAGTTTTCCACCACAGAGTCCTTCATAGTAGAAACAGGTTTCACCGACACTAATATATGGCTACAGTGGACTCAGTATACTGCCAGAGCTAATAATATGTCAGATTATTATGTATGTGCATCTGCCCGGCCTCACCTTGGTTCAGTACCTTTGTATACTAAGGATGAGGTGTTAAATTGTTTCCTTAGCCTATACCAGAAAAACGATGAGGAAGGTTCAGAATGTCAGGATTGGAAAAACAAGTACCCTATAGTAACCAAAACGCTCCAACCAGCACAAGGAATCACAATATACCCCGGTAATTATACCTGCATTACTTTGAATAATACATGAGCCCAAAGAAATTATGGGCTATTCCCATCCGGTTACTGTTCCCATAACATCACTGAAAAGGATGATGCAAATATAACCCAGTTGACCCATAGCCACACCCATTCGGTAGCAGATATATATTGGTTATGTGGGAACCTGAAAGTGAGATCTTGGCTGGAACTCCCCTGGAAAGGTCAGTGTGCCCTGATGAAAGTATTAATGCCCATCCTTATAGCACCAGTAAATCATGAAGTTACCCCTAAACAGATAAAAATCAGTGTACAAGGTATGGGTAGAGCCCGTAGAGCTGTGTCGACTAATGATCTGCTGGAGGATCCGCATATAGACGTAATTGTTTTCCCAAGGGGGGGTCCCAAATGAGTATAAAGCAAGAGACGAAGTAGCAGCAGGGTTTGAGTCTCTAATTCCGATCACCACGGTTAATAAAAATGTTGCATGGATAAATTACCTGTATTACAATCAGCAAAGGTTTGTTAATTATTCAAGGGATGCACTAACTGGATTATCAATCCATTTGGGTCAAACCACCCTACTAGCTAACCAGAACCGGATGGCTCGGAATATGTTGTTAGCAGAAAATGGAGGTGTTTGTGCAATGATAGGGGAAGCCTGTTGCACTTATGTCCCTGACGAAACTGGCCCAAACGGTAAGATCGCCCAGGCCCTGAAACAATGAAATTCCTTATCTAAAGAATTGAAAGAAAATTCAGGGGTAACCAATCCTTGGGGTGATTGGTTTAGTTGGATGACTTCACTGAAAGGGATACTAATTCAGGTAGGGATTATAAGCCTTCTAGTATTGGTTTTTGCTATAATTACTGTTTACTGTATTTTGCCTTGCTGAAGAAGATTTCTAATAAGGGGACAAATGAGGCTATAGCCATGGCAACCTTCCCTTCAGTATTACACACACCATTAGCCCCCTCCAAAAGTGACACAATGGTTACCATCAAAACTCAACGACCCAAGATGGCTAACTGACATTCATGAATAGAAGAGAATAAGTAACTGACATTGTTCCATTCATAGACTCTCATCTATGTCTAAACACACTTGAATGTTTTACTAACGAATGTTGCTAAGGCTGTTCAGACTAGAAATGAACTATGCACGGCTAGATTGTTGGTTAATAGATAACGCGGATATATTGAGTAAGCTGTATATATATGCTATGTGTTGAATACAAGGGTCAGAAGAGCATCTAGCTTCTCCTGGATAGAGACATGTCTCTGTGTGGTCATTTCTACTGATTAATATACATCTGCGCAGTTCTGATTTGGAATCCTCCTCTGAGACCCTGAGAGAGAGACCCCTTGGAGGTCTCCCCCAACACTCCTACTACTGCACCAGTTCCCCAGCTGCCACAAGGAGGCAGTAGAGGTGCACGGGACCAGTGTACCCAGACTGTGAGTGCTGATCCCAGGAGGCCAATTGATCACTGGCCCCTTTCCAGTACCCTGGTAGCTATAACCTGCTAAGCTACCCAAAATGTTCCTTTTGTTGTTTGTTCCAGTTTAAATAGAGAAAAAAAGAGTTTAAAAATGTTGCATTAACCGGTTTTGCATAATTGATAAAAATAAATCCAGACTGCAGGACTAGCAGCAGTCAAAAACTTTACCCTGTAAATAGTTGCACCAGTTGTGTAGCATCAGAGTACAACCTTACCAGTGGACCCTAATTGACACCGCCACCAAGGAAAGGATGGGTGCAGGAAAGGTCTGCGGCAGAGGCGGCCGAGACCTGATCACCAGAGAAAACGGTGACCTCCCTCCTAGAGAGTTTTGGGACTAGGACCTTTGGGTGGTGGGTGAAGGGAGAGGGGTACTCCAGTTACAATGTTAAAGCCAGAACCTCCCCTGCATGGGAAGAACGTTGATGTTTAATATGCAAAATAAAATTGTTAACCTGTATCACTTTGCAGATCGAGGACGTACTGGAATTAACCAAGGTGGAATGTAGTGCCCCTGAAGCCATCAGGGAGCTACAAGGTACTGCATCCCCACCAAGATGCAAGGCCTACCCCCCAGGGACCCAGAAGACCAATGCCGGTAACAACAAAACATTCCAGTTAATCCCTGTTTTTCCCCAAATTCCCCATAAACTGGTACCAGAGTAGGGTTGGACCTAAGGATGGCCACTTAGAGGTGGAGCCGATCCAATCCACTAGGTGACCAGGTGGGGAGACAGACAATGGACAGTCAGAGAGGAGACAGAGAGTGAGTTGGCGACGGAGGGAGCAAGTGGAAGCACTGACAGGGGTGTGACAGTGACCTGAGGGCCCAGGCGGTTGGTTGCTGGTGGAGTACAGTGGGGTACTCCCGAAACCACAGCACCAACGAGGTAGACAATCCTAGGTCAGGCAAACACTCAAGGCAGACCTGATAAAATCTGCACAGTGAGGGGACCATCAAGGACGTCACTGACCTTGAAGTTCGGGACACAGTAGCAACAGAACCGGGGACAGGACCAGAGACTCTGTCCCACAGGGTTCATGCTACCGTCATACGGACATCCGTTAAGCGACTACCAGGAGGGGACCGGCAGCCACTCCAAGCCACGGGGACCCACCAACCAAAGACAGGTGCAGGGGAAAAAAGCCACCAGGTCACCAAACCGGCATTAGGACTATGTTACGAGGGGGACCCGGGGAAGCGTGCTAAGATGGTATATGGACAGCTTCCGCCGGTCAAGGTCCACTATGCGGTGTAGGGAACCGCTGCTATGGTGGGTGAAGAGTGAGCGGGTTGCTGCTAGCGATTGTCTGTTGAGGTCACAGACGATCTGTGTACACCAGCCCGCCCTAACCCGTAAGGGTTGTATGGCACGGGGCTCACAGCTTGGTGTACCTGTTGCACGGAGGAAGCACAGAGGTGCCCACGCACGTATGCCAGTGGAAGTCACGAGAATATGGCACGAGGGTAGCACAGAGGTGCCCACGCACGTGTGCTTCAAGAACCAGGTGAGTCCGACGGAGACTCGAGGAGCTCACCTGGGACAGGAATACGGCCTGTTAAACGAGATACTGCCGGAGCAGCAAGGCAGGAACATGGCCTGCAGACCAGGTACTGCCAGATCAGCAAGGGCAAAGCCCACAAGAAGACAACAAATGACTGTACAGTGGCGTAGCAGCACGCTGCCAGTCATCCAACAATAAAGGACAGTCACGCACCTCCATGATGGCAGGGGGAGCTTTTAAGGAGGTGTAGCTCCACCCAAGGGCGGGCGCGAGGCGGAGATGACGGACTTGACCCAATCAGGGTCCACGACGTCCCAGCCCGGCCAGTGAGGATTCACCACGTCCCCAGCCTCGTCATTAAGCCATGTGACGTTAGTGGGCGAATCAGGACACGCCACGCATTGCACGTGCTCACCCTCCTTCCTCTGGGATATAGAGGCGGGATCCTCGGTCTCACAATGTGCAGAGATAATGGGAGTCTCACTGCTTCCCTGAGCAGCAAAACTCTGCACATTGCGCAACCTCGCAGACCTATGGGGTCGCTAAGCAGGAGGACCCGCAGCACTTTGATTTTTCTTTAGGCTGCACATTTACTACAACAAAAAAAAGTCTTCTTTATTCCAGGGGTGGGGAACCTCCGGCCCGCAGGTCACATACGGCGGCCCACGATGACATTTTCTGTGGCCCCCGGGAACATTCCAGGCAACCCCAGTGCTCGAGCGGCACTCGCGCTTTTGCCGGCCGCCGGCCCTTTAAATCCCAGTGCGTTCTGGGTAGATGCTAGAATGTATGGGCTTTTTCCAGATCCTCATTGCAGCCCTTTTCAGGACCTGACTACAGCCTGTACATTCTAGACTGAACCCGACACTGTGCTCGCATACTCAGGGTTTACCTTGTGGGCGGGGTAAGCAGCGCGCTGTGCTCCTGTCACAGAAGAAGAGGTGCAGCAGATGTCTCCTTGCTGTACATGCCTCCCGTATCTGTGCTGTGTGACTCCTCCTCCCCAAGAACTGTGAGTATGCAACCCATCGCTGTCCCCCATCCAGTGCTGTGTACCCCCTAGTACTGTGTGTACCCCATAGTACTGTGTATAGCCCCAAGTGCTGTGTACCCCCTCAGTGCTGTGTACCCCCTAGTACTGTGTGTACCACCTCAGTGCTGTGTACCCCCTAGTACTGTGTGTATCTCCTAGTACTGTGTGTACCCCCTCAGTTCTGTGTACCCCCTAGTACTGTGTGTACCACCTCAGTGCTGTGTACCCCCTAGTACTGTGTGTATCTCCTAGTACTGTGTGTACCCCCTCAGTTCTGTGTACCCCCTAGTACTGTGTGTACCCCCTCAGTGCTGTGTACCCCATAGTACTATGTGTAGCCCCAAGTGGTGTACCCCCTCAGTGCTGTGTACCCCCTCAGTGCTGTGTACCCCATAGTACTATGTGTAGCCCCAAGTGCTGTGTACCTCCTCAGTGCTGTGTACCCCCTCAGTGCTGTGTACCCCCTAGTACTGTGTGTACCCACTCAGTGCTGTGTACCCCCAGTACTGTGTGTACCTCCTCAGTACTGTGTACCCCCTAGTACTGTGTGTAACCCCTCAGTGCTGTGTAATCTGTGCATCCTCCTAATGCTGTCAGTGCTGCCACATTGTGCTCTCCCTGCTGCCTCCTAGTGCTGTTACCTAATGCTCTCTGTGCTGCCTCCTAGTGCTGTCAGTGCTCTTTTTACTGCCACCTAGTGCTCTCTGTGCTGCCACCTAGTGCTCTTTGTGCTGCCACCTAGGTCTGTCCATGCTGCCACCTAGTTCTGTCCATGCTGCCACCTAGTGCTCTTTGTGTTGCCACCTAGTTCTGTCCATGCTGCCAACTAGTTCTGTCCGTGCTGCCACCTAGTGCTCTTTGTGCTGCCACCTAGTGCTCTTTGTGCTACTACCTAGTTCTGTCCATGCTGCCACCTAGTGCTCTTTGTGCTGCCACCTAGTGCTCTTTGTGCTGCCACCTAGTGCTCTTTGTGCTACCACCTAGTGCTCTTTTTGTGCTGCCACCTAGTTCTGTCCGTGCTGCCACCTAGTTCTGTCCGTGCTGCCACCTAGTGCTCTCCGTGCTGACACCTAGTGCTCTCCGTGCTGACAACTAGTGATCTCTGTGCTGCCACCTAGTGCTCTCCGTACTGCCACTTAGTGCTCTCTGAGCTGCCACCTAGTGCTCTGTGCTGCCACCTAGTGCTCTCCGAGCTGCCACCTAGTGCTCTCAGAGCTGCCACCTAGTGCTCTCTGTGCTGCCAACTGGCGCTCTCTCTGCTGCCAACTGGTGCTCTCTGTGCTGTCACCTAGTGCTCTCTGTGCTGCCACCTAGTGTTCTCTGTGCTGCCACCTAGTGCTGGCTGTTGTGCCACCTAGTGCTGTCCGTTGTGCCGCCTAGTGCTGTTCTTGCTGCCGCCTATTGCTGTTCGTGCTGCCACCTAGTGCTGTCTGTGCCCGCCACCAGTGCTGTCCGTGCCCGCCACCAGTGCTGTCCATGCTCAGCATCTCCTGTGATGTATACGCCCCTCTTGTGATATATACGCCCCAGTCCCTCCTGTGATGTATATGCCCCAGCCTCTCCTGTGATGTATATGACGCAGCCTTTCCTGGGATGTATATGCCTCATTGTCTCCGGTGATGTATATGCCTCAGTGTCTCCTGTGATGTATATGCCTCAGCCTCTTCTGGAATGTATATGCCTCAGCTTCTCCTGTGATGTATATGCCCCAGCTTCCAGCCTCTCCTGTGAGGTATATGCCCCAGCTTCTCCTGTGATGTGTATGCCCCCAGCTTCTCCTGTGATGTGTATGCCCCCAGCCTCTCCTGTGATGTGTATGCCCCCAGCCTCTCCAGACCAAGACAAACCTGGAAAAGCAGTTGTGAGAAACAAAATGATCAATATCACCGAACATCACAGCAGCTCCAGCCACCACATTAGAGGGTAGTTAATTAATTGTTTGACCAAATATAGCCTGGTTGTTTTCAAGTTGATAATTTGGTGCGGCCCCCGAAGGTTGGTAGAAAATTCCAAATGGTCCCCGGCAGTAAAAAGGTTTGCCACCCTATTTATTCCCTGGTTGTACTCAGTCCTGTTTACACAATTTGCACAATGGCACTTTGTGTGGTTCAATGAACAATGGCACTTTATCTGTGTGCAATTTTTGATCGTATTATACATATGACATCAATTTGCGAGTGAGTGTATAGGTTGAAGACCTATGAGAAGGAAGAGAGGGGTACTAGTTGTTTGACTGAAGTCCCCTATCTCCTGTAAACTGCATTTTGTTTTTCCCAGGGTGCTAATATATATTTTCTTGTGGTACTAGTGAACACTAGGTGATGATCTTTGTTGGACCTTGAGTCATTTTAATAACTCATTAAAGAAGGGAATTTTGTTTACTTACCGTAAATTCCTTTTCTTCTAGCTCCAATTGGGAGACCCAGACAATTGGGTGTATAGCTATTGCCTCTGGAGGCCACACAAAGTATTACACTTAAAAGTGTAAGGCCCCTCCCCTTCAGCCTATACACCCCCAGTGGGATCACTGGCTCACCAGTTTTAGTGCCAAAGCAAGAAGGAGGAAAGCCAATAACTGGTTTAAAGACCAATTCAATCCGAGGAAACATCGGAGAACTGAACCATACCACATGAACAACATGTGTACCCGAAAAAACAGAAAAACCCCGAGAAAACAGGGCGGGTGCTGGGTCTCCCAATTGGAGCTAGAAGAAAAGGAATTTACGGTAAGTAAACAAAATTCCCTTCTTCTTTGTCGCTCCATTGGGAGACCCAGACAATTGGGATGTCCAAAAGCAATCCCTGGGTGGGTAAAAGAATACCTCATGATAGGGCCGTCAAACGGCCCTCTCCTACAGGTGGCCAACCGCCGCCTGAATGACTTATCTACCTAGGCTGGCGTCTGCCGAAGCGTAGGTATGCATCTGATAATGCTTGGTAAAAGTAAGTAGACTCGACCAGGTGGGTGCCTGACACACCTGCTGAGCCGTAGCCTGGTGCCGTAATGCCCAGGATGCACCCACGGCTCTGGTAGAATGGGCCTTCGGCCTTGAGAGAACCAGAAGCCCAGTAGAACTGTAGGTTTCAAGAATTGGTTCCTCGAGCCCCCGAGCAAGGGTGGATCTGGAAGCTTGCGACTGTTTACGCCGACCAGCGACAAGGACAAAGAGTGCATCCGGGTGGCGCAGGAGCGCCATGCGGGAAGTAGAACCTGAGTGCTCTCACCAGAACCAACAGATGCAAATCTTTCTGAAATTGATGGACTGGACGAGGACACAAAGAAGGTGAGGTGATATCCTGATTGATATGAAAATGGGATACCACCTTAGGGAGAAATTCCGGAACCGGACGCAGAACTACCCTGTCCTGGTGAAGGACCAGGAAGGGAGTTTGTATGAGAGCGTTGCTAGCTCGGAAACTCTCCTAAGAGACGAGACCGTTACTAGAAGGCCACTTCCCGTGAAAAACGGGAAGGGAGACATCCTTCAAAGGCTCGAAAGGCGGCATCTGGAGAGCAATTAGAACCTTGTTCAGATCTCAGGGCTCTAACGGCCGCTTGTACGGAGTGCTGAGAAGACAAACTCCCCGTAGGAACGTGCGTACCTGAGGAAGTCGTCGTTTCTGAAAAAATACAGATAGCGCTGAGACTTGTCCCTAAAGGGAACTGAGCGACAACCCATTTTCCTACCTAGATTGCAGGAAGGAAGGAAACATAGACGATGCAACCGGCCAGGGAGAAACACCCTGCGCCGAGCACCGAGATAAGAACATCTTCCACGTCCTGTGGTCAATCTTGGCGGACGTTGGTATGCTAGCCTGTCTCATGGTGGCAACCACGTCCTGAGGTAATCCTGACGACACTAGGTTTCAGGACTCAATGCCACACCATCCGGTTGAGGGCCGTAGAATTCAAATGGAAGAATGGCCCTTGAGACAGCCAGTCTGATTGGTCTGGTAGTGCCCCCGGTTAGCCTACCGTGAGGCACCACAGAACCGAGTACCACAACATCCTCGGCCAATTTGTAGCGACGAGGATGGCTCGGCCGCAGTCGGTGTTGATCTAGCGCAGTACTCTGGGCAACAATGCCAGAGGTGGCACCTAAGGTAGCTGGAACTGCGACCAATGCTGAACTAAGGCGTTTGCCGCCAGAGCTCGATGATTGTGAAACCGTGCCATGAAGCTGGCACATTGTTGTTGTGCCGTGACGCCATTAGATCGACGTCCGGCCTCTGTCAGCGGCGCCAGATCTCCTGAAACCCGTCCGGGTGAGGAGACCATACTCTGTCGGCCACACCTCAGCGACTTAGGAAGTCAGCTTCCTAGTTTCCACACTTGGGATGTGAATTGTGGATATGGTGGATGCCGTGTCTTCCACCCACATCAGAACCTGCCGGACTTCCTGGAAGGCTTGCCGGTTGCGCGTTCTTCCTTGGTGGTTGATGTATGCCACCGCTGTGGAGCTGTCCGACTGAAGTCGGATATGCTTGCTTTCCAGCCGCTGTTGGAAGGATTGTAGGGCAAGATACACTGCTCTGTGTTCAAGAACATTGATCTGAAGAGTGGACTCTTGCTGAGTCCACGTACCCTGAGCGCTGTAGTGGAGAAAAACTGCTCCCCACCCTGATAGACTCGCGTCTGTCGTAACTATCGCCCAGGACGGGGATAGGAAGGACCTTCTTTTTGACCAAGAGGTGAGAAGAAGCCACCACCGTAGAGATTCCTTGGCCGCCTGAGAAAGAACGACGACTCTGTTGAGGGACGTCGACTCCTCGTCCCATTGGCGGAGAATGTCCCATTGTAGTGGACGCAGTAAAACTGCGCGAAAGGAACTGCCTCCATTGCTACCATCTTACGTAGGAAGTGCATGAGGCGTCTCAATGTGTGCGACTGGTTCTTAAAGAAGAGCTTGCAGCCCGTAGTGAATGCTGTTTGTCTAGCGGCAGCTTCACTATCGCTGAGAGAGTAAGAAACTCTATGCCTAGATATGTTATCGATAGGGTCGGGGTCGGATCTGACTTTAAAAAGTTGATGATCCACCCAAAACTCTAGAGAGTCTCCAGCGCAACGTTCGGGCAGTGTTGGCATGTTTCCTAAGAGAGTGCCTTGACAAGTAGATCGTCTAAATACGGGACCACAGAGTGACCCTGAGAGTGCAGGACTGTGACTACTGCTGCCCTGACCTTGGCGAAGACCAGTTGGACTGTCGCTAGCCGGAAGGTAGAGCTACGAACAGAGGGTGTTCGTCTCCTATAACGAAGCGTAGAAACGCTAGTGCTCTGGATCAATCGGCACGTGTGGATAAGCATCCTTGATGCCTAATGATGCTAGGAAATATCCTTGGGACCTTGAGGCGATGACATGGCGGAGGATTCCATCCGGAACCGCCTGGTGTCCACGAGCTTGCTGAGCATTTTTAGATCCAGAACGGGACGGAACGGCCCGTTGTTATAGGTACCGCAAAGAATTTGGGGTAAAAACCGTGACCTTGTTCCTGAAGAGGAACGGGGGTCATCACTCTTTCTGCCTATAGAGTGCACCCTGTTTGCAGAAGAGCAGCGGCCCGGCCGGGAGGTGGAGAAATTCTGAAGAATCGAGTTGGAGGACGAGAAGTGAGCTCTATCCTGTACCCGTGAGACAGAATGTCTCACACTCAATGGTCATTGACCTATGGCAGCTAAATATCGCCAAGGCGGGAGAGCCTGCTACCGACCGAGGCCGCAAGTCATGAGGAAGCCGCCTTGGAAGCGGGTTTTCAGACTGTCGCTTTTTTGGGCGAGACTGAGCCCGCTAAGAATCTTAGCTCCTCTGATCCTTTTGAGTCCACATTGGACGAGGAAAAATGGGACCTGCCCGAGCCTCGAAAAGGCCGAAAACCCCGACTGCCTCTTGCTCTGTTGGGGTTTGTTGTGTCCGGGCTGAGGAAAGGATGAATCCTTACCCCTGGACTGTTTGATGGTTACATCCAACGCTCACCAAACAGTCGGTCAGCAGAAAAAAGGCAACTGGTTAAGCAACCTTTTTTGGAAGCAGAATCTGCCTTCCATTCACTTAACGAGCAGACCAGGCTCTGCTTAAAAACACGGAGTAGCAGAGGCTACCGCCGCACGGTTCGCAGAGTCCAGGACAGCCTGAATCGCGTAAGAAACAAATGCAGACATTTGAGAGGTTAAGGATGCCACCTGCGGCACAGATGTACGTGTAACCGTGTCAATCTGTGTAAGACAAGGTGAAATAGCTTGGAGTGCCCCAAGGGAGAGAATGCCGGAGCCAACGGTGCGCCGACAGCCTCATAGATGGCTTTCGACCAGAGATCCATCTGTCTGTCAGTGGCATCTTTGAGTTTGCAGTTCCATCTCCCACTGCAACTATGGATCTAGCTACAAGCCTGGAGATTGGAGGATGCCGCTCGGGACATTGGGTCCAGTCCTTGACCAAGTCAGGGGACAGGGATAACGTGCATCCTAAGCCGTTTGGAGAAGCGCATATCTGGATAAGCGTGGTGTTCCTGGACTGCCTCTCTGAAGGCAGAGTGGTCCAGAAAAATACGTGAAGCTGACTCCTCCACTGGAGGAGCTGTGAGAAATAACCCACATTCTATAGATGGACGCTATAAGATTATTTACTATGGCGTCACAATCAGGTGTATCCAGATTGAGAGCGGTCTCAGGATCAGAATCCTGAGCCGCTACTTCCGCCTCATTACACAGCGAGTCCTTCTGTTAGGACCCTGCTGAAACCGAGGCCGCTCATAGCGAGCCCACTTAGGCTGTCTGGGACTGACGTCCGTGCAGAGCCGTGACTCTGGGATGCGTGTGACATTCCCGGAGCTGTTAGTTATTCACACTGAGGGGGGCCATGGATCAATGATTCAACAGTGCCCATATTGTGAGAGACATGTCCGGACTGCTAGGCTTCTAGTATCATAGCCATAGTCTCAGAAAAACTGTCAGTAAATACTGCAGACACCGTCCTCATCCCCTGGCCATTAGTGCATACAATGGGAGTCTATGTACCTGCCGGCCGTATAGCCGTACATGCTGTACCAGCTGTATAGAAAAACATGTGGTTCTGCACCTTTGTTTTACACAGAGAATATGCTGATAACTCCTCCGCATAATCCAGGAGGGTATATACAACGTGCGACCAAACAGTGCAATGTATATAGTACAAGCATATCTATAAGTGCACTTCTGCACTAGTGGGGTTAGCACCACAGGTGCTGCTTAACGCCTGTTACAGCGATTGTGTGACTATCAGAATGCCAGGGTCTTCCACACTTGTCTCTGTATCGTACAGAAACTGACACTAATGGCTGCCGGTGTCCTTGTAGAGAAGGAAGCCGTGGGCGTGCCTGAGAAAGTGCGGGAATCCGGACTCACAGTGCACACAGTGAGAGGGGTGGAGTATGCAAAACATACTCCAGCTCTCAGCTCTGCTCTATGCAGCGTCACGCCCCTACCCTGACTGTCAGGGCTGTGGGCGGTAACGAAGGGAGCTAGGCCCAGAAGCCGGGGACTCGAGTTAACAGCGCGGCCGCCGTAAAAGCGCGGGCCGCGCTGAAGTCCCCGGCGCACCACAAGTGCCAGCCGCGCCGCAGTTCCAGCGGCCGGCGCGACCGATTCCTGGAAGTGGCCAGCGTCCCGCCCCTCTCCTGACTGGCAGGTCTGGGGGCGGGAACGAACGGAAGCAGGCCGCAAAAGCCGGGGACTCTAGTTATCAGCGCGGCCGCCGTAAAAGCGCAGGCCGCGCTGAAGTCCCCGGCGCACTACAAGTGCCAGCCGCGCCGCAGTCCCAGCGGCCGGCGCGACCAATTCCCATAAGTGAGCCTGCTTCAGCAAAGCTGAATGAGGCCATGGCACAGGCGCCGCAGCGCTGATGTCCCCCGGCGCACTACAACACCCAGCATGCTGCGGTGTGAGCGCCAAATGTACGGGGACACAGAGTACCTTGAGGAAGCAGGGCCATGTCCCTGATGTACTCCGCTCCATCCAGCATCTTCTCCAGGGGCTGTAGATGGAGCACGGTCTCAGTGCCTGGAGACCGGTAAATCCCACTTCACCCAGAGCCCTGTAAAAAGGGATGGGGAAGGAATCAGCATGTGGGCTCCTGCCGCCGTACCCGCAATGGGTACCTCAACCTTACAAACACCTCCGACATACAGTGGGGTGAGAAGGGAGCATGCTGGGGACACTATATGTGTCCTCTTTTCTTCCATCCGACATAGTCAGCAGCTGCTGCTGACTAAAAAGTGGAGCTATGCGTGGATGTGTTGCCTCCTTCGCACAAAGCACAAAACTGGTGAGCCAGTGATCCCACTGGGGGTGTATAGGCTGAAGGGGAGGGGCCTTACACTTTTAAGTGTAATACTTTGTGTGGCCTCCAGAGGCAATAGCTATACACCCAATTGTCTGGGTCTCCCAATGGAGCGACAAAGAAAGTTATATTTTATTACCATTGCTATTCTTATTCACAAATTTTGGTAATCACGTTCTCTCTACTAACTCAAACTATGCTAGAGGGGTCAGCCTGCTAGTACACTGAAATGTACCTTTTGTATGTCAGTCAGTCAAGATAGATGAAGAAGGGAGGTATGTCTGTCTATTGGCACAGTTGGTTGGCGTTCCATATATCAGAGTGGCAGTGTACATTCCACCGCCATACTCAAGAAAAGTTCTGCAGGAAGCTCTTACGTTTGCAGCGCAGGCTCCTGCTTTGCCCCTCCTGCTCCTTGGGGATTTTAATAATACAATTGATGAAGATGTGAATATACTGCGACAGAGAGGTGTAGCGCCCGGTCCTGGCCCCAACGCGGTATCCCCGCACGTCCCCACTCCCAGGCCAGCGGGGGTGCCCTCTCTCTCACCTGCCAGCTCCCACTGCAGTATTACCGTACACTCCCGTTCCCAGGCTCCAGCGGAGGCGTCCTCCCTCTCTCTTGCCCGGTGGAGCTGCCTGACCCAGGGCCATGGGGTACCCGGTCTCGCGCTTTTAGTTTTCGGGGGATTGTCACAGGTGGCTGTGCTCGGTCCCGTGGCCCTGGTGGCAGTTAAAAGAAGTATGATAAAAACAATAGTAAAAATAAATAAAATAATAGTGTCTTGTGACGCCACCTACGGCTCTCGGTAATGTTACGAACGCTGCTTGCAGACCTCCGGGGTGATGATGAAGGAGCGATGTCCCAGAGGCCTTTGGAAAATATCGAGATTTCAAACACCGGGAGACAGCTTACCACACAAGTCTTGATATCGGTCTCTTCAAGGCCGCTGAGATGTGGCTCTCCATGTTCAGGCAAACACAGTCTGTAGTGAGAGCAGGACCTTGGATAGCAATAACTGTCTCACACACACACACACACACACACACACATCGGGTCTCTCCTTCTGCATCTTTACTGATGTTAGCAGGGATAAGTCCAGGGTACAGTCCGGGTGGTCAGGTGGCAGTTGGGATTTCCACATCTGTGAGTTTTGAGGCCTCCTTATTGCTGTGTGTCTGTTTAAGTCCTGGGCTGTTTTAAGCCTGGCCCTGACCTCTCCTGTGTCTGTCACTTACATAGCAGGCATAATGAACTGTTCTCCTGCGCACCACTAACTCTGCTGCGGTCCCTGGTTCTATTGATGGCTGTGCTACAAGTGTTTCTGTGCTGGGAGACTGAAGTCCCCCCGCCTTCCGGACTTTTCTGCTGGGACTGACTAAACCCGTGCAGACTCGGGACTCCGGTATCCGGGTTGTTTCTTCTGGGGTGTACCAAATTGGTTCCTTCACCCCTTCTCTGTCTCGCCTTGCCTCCGACCCTCACTCAGGATCCCTCACACTGCTAGGCTTTTCCCCTGGTACTCGCCAACACAGCACCGTTTTCAGGTGGCTTCCTCTGTCGGTCCTGCACTAGACTTCACCGGTTTCATCTGCCTCTGTCAGCCCCCAGCATTGGAATTTCTAGGAGACGTCACCTGCCATCAGCCAGTACGTCTGACGTCAGCTAATGACAAAAAAAGAAAAAGCGATCAGATATCACATTAATGCAAAAAAATTGTTTATTAAGTTATAGAAGGTGATACAGTGGGGGTGGAAAATGTGATCACACAGGTCAGAAAAAGGCACCCAATTCCCACAGCAAGTGTAATTCCTAAATGTTAAAGTATACATAGATATTAATAAAGGTATAAATTACAATACCGGAAAATGGTAATCCAGGCAGGCACAGATTATATAAAAAATTGCAAATGCTAAGTATATTGGAAGTAATATAAATAGCTCAAGGATTACATACTGAAATGTGTACAAAAATGACCACCTATGGTAGATTTACATCAAAGGATCTGAGAATGTAAATTGCAATGTGCTAACAGAGTATTTAATGGCACTGATTAAATGCAACTATATATTCCATATTAGTAACCAGAGCCCTTGGTGTGATAAATGTCATATTACATGTATAATATTGAAAAATGAATCCTATGTATGAAATTTGCGCTAAACCACAACAATATATACTTGAATAAAAATAGTATTTTATTTTATTTTCCACTCACAGATAAAAAATAGATCACATAAACTCTATTACAAACAACACCACAAAACATTTAAGCATATGGAGCCTCGGCCGACAGCTACCATCTGCTGAAAATAAAAGCTGCAAATATACAAGTACTTGTCCACAGCTTTAGGCTATGTGTCCACGCTGCGGATTTCTCGCGGATTTTGCCGCGGATTTACCGCAGATTTTCCGAAAATCTGCAGCAGCGGCACTTCCAAGCCATTTCAATGGCATTTTGGAAATGCTGTGTCTATGCTGCGGATTTTTCCGCGGCGGATTTGCCGTGGATTTTGATCCGGAAAAATCTGCAGCATGTCAATTATTGGTGCGGATTTTGGGTATAGAATGGGGGGGAAAAAAAAAAAATCCGCATCAAAATCCGTGGCAAATTTGCGGCAAATCCGCGGCAAAAATAAGGTGCGGATTTGCCGCGAAAGTCGCGGATTTTCATGCAGAAAAATCCGCAGGTACATTCTACCGTGGACACATAGCCTTAGGCTTGTTTACAAATACTGTATATAAACCTCAGGGAAGGTTTTAATTGTTCACAAAGTGCACAAAAATAATCTCCGTATTGAGGATGAATGAATTCCTGTGCTGCAGTACCATAAATTCTTCAAATATTGCTTTCAATCATGCGCTCCACATAAGCCGCAATTTTCCTTTAATAAGATTAATATTGTCAGCACATCTAGCGTATTACCGCTACAATATTTCCAAGAGTGTAGCAATTTGACAGGCGATTGCAGTCTCTGCGCTACAGGTTTTCCAAACCCGAGTACAAGATCTCCAGCGGAGTATAACACAAGACAGTCTCTGCGCTGTGGATTTTTACATGTATCAGAGTACGGAGTTTACAGCGGAGATATGGCAGGTTTCTCCCCTGTGTAGGCTCCTGAATTCCTGGAGCGGAGATACCGCCAGAGCGCTTAGATTACAGCGGGACTCCGAGGTACAGAATCCTTCCAGATACAGAGGATTAACTAGGGCGTCCACCCCTTCAGCAGGTTTGAAGATTTAAAAACTTGAATAAAGCGCACAATCCGGCTGTTCTGCCACGGATAGAATAGCAAATTGCAATTGCAGTGCACCTATGTCTCTATTCACGGCGGAACAGCCGGATTGTGTGTTTTATTCAAGTTTCTAAACCTCAAACCTGCTGAAGGGGTGGACGCCCTAGTTAATCCTCTGTAATCTGGAAGGATTTTGTACCTCGGAGTCTTGCTGTAATCTAAGAGCTCTGGCGGTATATCCGCTTCAGGAATCCAGGAGCTCACACAGGGGAGGAATTTGCCATATCTCCGCTGAAAACTCCACGATCAGGTACTTGTAAAAATCCACAGCGCAGAGACTTTTCTATCTGTCAATTTGCTATTCTATTCGTGGCAGAACAGCCGGATTGTGCGCTTTATTCAAGTTTTTAAATCTTCAAACTTGCTGAAGGGGTGGACGCCCTAGTTAATCCTCTGTATCTGGAAGGATTCTGTACCTCGGAGTCCCGCTGTAATCTAAGCGCTCTGGCGGTATCTCCGCTCCAGGAATTCAGGAGCCTACACAGGGGAGAAACCTGCCATATCTCCGCTGTAAACTCCGTACTCAGATACATGTAAAAATCCATAGCGCAGAGACTGTCTTGTGTTATACTCCGCTGGAGATCTTGTACGCGGGTTTGGAAAACCTGTAGCGCAGAGACTGCAATCGCCTGTCAAATTGCTACACTCTTGGAAATATTGTAGCGGTAATACGCTAGATGTGCTGACAATATTAATCTTATTAAAGGAAAATTGCGGCTTATGTGGCGCGCATGATTGAAAGCAATATTTGAAGATTTTATGGTACTGCAGTACAGGAATTCATTCATCCTCAATACAGAGATTATCTTTGTGCACTTCGTTAACAATTAAAACCTTCCCTGAGGTTTATATACAGTATTTGTAAACAAGCCTAAAGCTGTGTACAAGTACTTGTATATTTGCAGCTTTTATATTCAGCAGATGGTAGCCATCGGCTGAGGCTCCATATGCCTAAATGTTTTGTGGTGTTGTTTGTAATAGAGTTTATGTGATCTATTTTTTATCTGTGAGTGGAAAATAAAATAAAATACTATTTTTATTCAAGTATATATTGTTTTGGTTCAGCGCAAATTTCATACATAGGATTAATTTTTCTATATATTATACATGTGAATATATCCTTTCCTAGACAATAAAGATTTTTTTGCCTAAAAAATTAGCTGCAGAACAATTAAAACACTGGGTTTTAGCGCTGACATTATTTTTATTGATTTTTTTAAATGTCATATTATTCCAAATCATACAGAAAGGATCATATGTAAATAGACTATACAGGGGATAGAACATACTATCATCTAAGATAGTAAACAAAGATCTGCTTAGCAAGTTCGATACAGAGAGCAAACCAGACCACGTAATCCTGCACTGCAAAAAAGTGTTGCCGGTATTGATAAAGAGCGCCCACCCGACGGCCGTTTCGGCGTGAGCCTTCGTCAGGGAGTGACATCATGTGCATGAACGCTAGTATAAAAAGGTCCAGTGTCCAATCAGTGCATGACCCGCCAGAGATTGACGCATGAGTGTCCCTGGAAGCGGGCCCGCCCAACCACCGCACCACATGGGGCTCCGGGTCATGTGAAAATCACAAGATCACAGAGGCCCAGTGCATAGAGATGCAGCGCACGGATGGAGGAGACCGCAAGAGAACTGCGCAGATCACGGCCGATGGGAAAATGCATTACCACAATTTGGAAGCATGCCATCTACTGATCTAAAGCCTGCTTTACACGTTGCAATTTCGCATACGATATCATATGCGATTTGCAACGCCCCCATCGTATGTGCGACACGTTCAATTTGTTGAACGTGCCGCACAAACGATTAACCCTGTCACACATACTTACCTTCCATGCGACCTCGATGTGGGCGGTGAACGTCCACTTCCTGGAGTGGGAGGGACGTTCGGCGTCACATCGACGTCACACAGCAGCCGGCCAATAGAAGCGGAGGGGCGGAGCAGGGCGGGACGTAAACATCCCGCCCACCTCCTTCCGCATTGCTGGTCGGGAGCCGCGGGACGCAGGTAAGCTGCAGTACATCGTTCCTGGGATGTCACACGCTGCGATGTGTGCTACCCCGGGTACGATGAACAACCTGTCGTTCAATCCATGAGTAATGAACGACGTGCATGCGATGAACGTTTAAACATTCAATCGAACGTAGCTGTTACACACTACAATGTACCTTACGATGCCGGATGTGCGTTACTTACGACGTGTCCCCACCGACACATCGTAAGATATATTGTAGCATGTAAAGTGGGCTTAAGGCAAGAGTTGATTTACTGCTATAACATTTCCCAAATTTTAAACAAACGTGTCTTTTAACTTGGGTGAATTTTCATGTGTCTAACAAAACTGAATCTGTGAGCAAAGCATTTCCCACATTCTGAACATGAAAATGGCTTCTCCCCTGTGTGAGATTTTATATGCATATCAAGCTGTGATTTCCCACAATAACATTGCCCACATTCTGAACATGAAAATGTCTTCTCCCCTGTGTGAGATTTTATATGCTGATCAAGATGATTTTTCCGAATAAAACATTTCCCACAATCTGAACACAAAAATGGCTTCTCCCCTGTGTGAGTTTTTATATGGTCATGAAATTGTGGTTTCCTAATAAAACATTTCCCACAATCTGAACAAGAAAATTACTTCTCCCCTGTGTGAGTTTTTCTATGCTTATCAAGCAGTGATTTCCAACTAAAACATTTCCCACATTCTGAACAAGAAAATGGCTTCTCCCCAGTGTGAGTTTTTATATGGCTATCAAGCTGTGATTTCCTAATAAAACATTTCCCACATTCTGAACAAGAAAAAGGCTTCTCACCTGTGTGAGTCTTTATATGCATAATAAGGGATGATTTCCAACGAAAATATTTCCCACATTCTGAACATGAAAATGGCTTCTCCCCCGTGTGAGATTTTAGATGCACTTTAAGCGCTGATTTCCGAATAAAACATTTCCCACATTCTGAACATAAAAATGGCTTCTCCCCTATGTGCGATTTTATATGCTGATCAAGATGATTTTTCAGAATAAAACATTTCCCACATTCTGAACATGAAAATGGCCTCTCCCCTGTGTGAGATTTTAGATGCACATTAAGATCTGATTTCCGAATAAAACATTTCCCACAATCTGAACATAAAAATGGCTTCTCCCCTGTGTGAGTTTTTATATGGTCATGAAATTGTGATTTCCTAATAAAACATTTCCCACAATCTGAACAAGAAAATGACTTCTCCCCTGTGTGAGTTTTTCTATGCTTATCAAGCAGTGATTTCAAACTAAAACATTTCCCACATTCTGAACAAGAAAATGGCTTCTCCGCCGTGTGAGTTTTTATATGGCTATCAAGCTGTGATTTCCTAATAAAACATTTCCCACATTCTGAACAAGAAAATGGCTTCTCACCTGTGTGAGTTTTTATATGCATATTAAGGGTTGATTTCAAACGAAAACATTTCCCACATTCTGAACATGAAAATGGCTTCTCCCCCGTGTGAGATTTTAGATGCACGTTAAGCGCTGATTTCCGAATAAAACATTTCCCACATTCTGAACAGAAAAATGGCTTCTCCCCCGTGTGAGTTTTTATATGCAAATCAAGCTGTGATTTCATACTAAAACATTTCCCACATTCTAAACAAGAAAATGGCTTCTCCCCCGTGTGAGTTTTTATATGCACATTAAGATCTGATTTCTGAATAAAACATTTCCCACATTCTAAACAAGAAAATGGCTTCTCCCCAGTGTGAGTTTTTATATGCACATTAAGATCTGATTTCCAACTAAAACATTTCCCACATTCTAAACAAGAAAATGACTTCTCCCCTGTGTGAGTTTTTCTATGCTTATCAAGCAGTGATTTCCAACTAAAAGATTTCCCACATTCTGAACAAGAAAATGGCTTCTCCCCCGTGTGAGTTTTTATATGGCTATCAAGCTGTGATTTCCTAATAAAACATTTCCCACATTCTGAACAAGAAAATGGCTTCTCCCCTGTGTGAGTTTTTTTATGGTCATCAAGATGTGATTTCCGAATAAAACATTTCCCACAATCGGAACATGAAAATGGCTTCTCCCCTGTGTGAGTTTTTATATGGCTCTCAAGCTGTGATTTCTTAATAAAACATTTCCAACATTCTGAACAAGAAAATGGCTTCTCCCCCGTGTGAGTTTTTAGATGCACATTAAGCTGTGATTTCTGGGTAAAACATTTCCCACATTCTGAACAAGAAAATGGCTTCTCCCCTGTGTGAGTTTTTATATGGTCATAAAGATGTGATTTCCCAAGATAACATTTCCCACATTCTGAACATGAAAATGTCTTCTCCCCTGTGTGAGTTTTTAGATGAACTTCAACCTGTGATTTTACACTAAAATATTTTCCACATTCTGGGCATGAAAATGGTTTTCCTTTGTGAATTATTTTGTGTGAAATTAGAGCTGACTTTTGTGTAAAACACTTTCTACATTGATTACATGAATACGGCTTCTCCCCTGTGTGAGCGCTTTGTTGTTTAACACCTCTTCTGTGGCTTTTATTTTGCTGAACATTCTGCAGTGAATCCAGACATTGTTTAGAAGCAGCAGATGACGGATCCTGGGTGTGAAGGACTGAGGGTAGATCTGGGACAATTATTTGCTCTTCATATGTATTCTGTATAATGCCACAATCTTCTGTGAAAAGAATAAAACAGATTTTGTAAAATTTGCCCCTTCAATGACCAACAACACAAGCTTTTGCTACACAAACTCCAGACACACTGCGCACAAGATGGCATCTGTGGATTTTCTTTTTCTTTTTTGGGGGGTGGGGGGGGGGGTTCTCCTGCTGCTCCTTTTCCCACCATATCCACAGACTCAACATGCAATCCTTAACCAAAATGGTTGGAGGGCCCTCACTCATACATTTTGACAGGCCCTTTTTCATACATTTGGGAAGGCCCACAGGTGGGCCTTTACCAGAAATTTTGGAGGGTCCTTCCTCTAGTTCCTTTCATCCTGGTCTGAATTACCCTCCCCATTAGTCGCAAGCTGGAAGCACTGTCTCAGTGAAGCAGCAACAGGCTCTGTTTAAATGACTGTCTTTAGATGATAAATCGCACACTGCAGCAGAGTTGTTGAGAGGTCTAATAGACGAGACAGATCTGTGTCTCTTGCCATTCGAACCAACAACCAGCCATGGTCATGTGTGATAACATGCCTGTAACTTGGTGGTGGCTCTGAAGCTTAGGAAGCTCGCACATGTACCATGCCTGAGCCACGTGCTCAACTTCGTGGTTCAGCAGTTTATGAAAAACGAGCCCAATTTGCCAGAGCTACTTGTGAAGGTACGCTGTGTGCGCGCCCATTTCCACCAATCCACTCCAGCTGCCACTTGTCTGGCAGGGCTTCCCCAGCGGTTGTAAGTGGCAGCTCAGCGACAGCTGTGTGACGTGCCCACGCTGGAACTCCACATTGCACATGTACCTGGCAAGGCTTTCTGACCAACAGAAGGCATTAGTTGAATACCAGATACAGCGTAATAATTTTTATATAGCACCAAATATATTCCATCGCACTTTATAATACCAGCTCCAACATGAGATATTCCGGTCAGCCCCCATGCATAAAACTGACTCATGAACATGGATGTCTGAAATCTGTGACTTTCTACAAAAAATTGAGGAAACAACGAAGATGGGGTGATGGTGAAGCCATAATCAGCATAACCATCCCGCTTTGGTGCCTCCTCAAATGCTCTGTGCTCCCAATTAAAGAAGAAGCTTTGCATGTGGGCCAGGTGGAGAAGGAGGAAGAAAGTACAGAGCGCTACATGCTTGTCAATCCCCTGTCCAGGCATAGATGACACCTGCCAGGCACCAGACATTGCACATTCGCAAACATCATCAGCAACATTGTCAGACGTTTTTCCCAGCCCAGCGTTCAGGTATCCGTAATCCAGGACTTGACATGGAAATGAAAATATACAGCCAGCCAAACAAGCACCCACCCACAGGACCAAACACTGAGCGGGCATATTTACAGACTGCTTGCCCACTGGTGCCCGTGAAAGTCTGTTAGTGAAGTGTCCCTCAGTTGCTATCCGGAACCCGGGCCAAGCCTCCTGTTCCAAGTCACGGGCCCATGAAGAGAGAGAAACAAACTCCAGTTGTCAGTGCTAGGTGTGAGCCCAAGCTGAGCCCAGGAAGGTTCTGTTCTAGTGTATTTCTACCCCATGTGGTGCTGCCCCCAGTGGTTGTCCTAGCGACTGGGAAAGTCCCATACTTCGTGAAGGCTAACTATCCTGTCTGCCCTAGTCCACCCCCTGTGGAAAGCACCTTTATTGTTTTGTGTGTGTGTGTTTTGTGAAGACAACGGCAGTTAACCCCCTCCTGACCCAGGATAGATATTACCCCAAAAAAGTGGTGTAATACCCTGTGGAGCCTGAAGAGCAGGGGTGCCACACATAGCCTTCACCATGTACTGTAATTGGCAGGAATGTTGCTCCAATATGGCACTCTAAATGTGAGGAGTCTTCAAGGCACTGTATTTTCACCGCGTGTAGCTGACTCCAGGCATCGACCCGCTCCACATCCCCCCTCATGGCGGACAGTTCTGTGCGGTATGCCAGTTCTAGCCCAGCAATATAGGCCTACATATCCTCCCTGGTGGGAATGTTAAGTGTTAAGCGTGTGTGCAACTTATTAAGTTTACCCAAAAAAAGAGTACTTTTTTGCCCTTGAGAAAGTCACCAAGTGTGACGACACGCGTCGGGTGGGTAAGGTGATTCCCTGGACCTTCAAACAGCTTTGTGCTTTACATTATCCTGCTTTAACCCTTTGGACTTTGGTGCATAGACACACGAGTCAAGTCAAAAATCTGTCTCCTTGAGGAGGGCTATTTTTTTGCACTCATTTTCTCAGCCCAGGGCTAGGGATTATCAGGCTGCAGCTCTGGGAATTGTGGTGCTCAGGTTCAACCTGGGGTTATGCTAGTTGAGATATTGGGGTTTCTATAATTTTTCTGCACAAGGTTGCTTTGTCTAAGTGAAGTGACCAGGCAGGGAGGCCTCTGGCTGTGTAGTCGTGGCAGCACTATGGTGCAGGCACATCCCTGTCTTCATCACTTCTTTAGGGTTTAAACAGTGTGTGCTAGTGTCTTCGTTCTCCATTACACAAATAGACTTCAGGCAAGAGTTGAATGCAATAAAAGAGAACATTTATTCAGCACAGTCCAATAATCCGAACAGCAGACAGTAAAGAAACAGGCAGTTGCAGACTTTCAGTGGAGCTGGGGACACCCTGACCAAACGCCACCTCGGGTGGGGATATGCCCTCCGTACTCTACTTCCTTCGGGCACCCACGATTCAGCCAAGCATACACCGGACCCACACCGGCAGAATAGGCTCTGAGGTTGCGTCCACCTCCTTATCTCCGGTGTCCCGTGCTGTTTCGCTCACACTCTGCCCAAGTGCACACACTGCTGTCCCGGATCTCACAGCTTGACAGACACTCCGGTAAAAGCCACTCCGGTCAGCGGATCACGGCAATATTAGTGGAGCTGGGGACACTCTGACCAGACGTCACCTCGGGTGGGGATATGCCCTCCGTACTCTACTTCCTTCGGGCACCCACTATTCAGCCAAGCATACACCGGACCCACACCGGCAGAATAGGCTCTGAGGTTACGTCCACCTCCTCCTCTCCGGTGTCCCTTGATGGTCCGCTCACACTATCGCACTTGCCGCTGCAGATGCTCGCACTCCGCTGACCCGGATCTCTCTACCCCACACACATTCAGACCTAGCCTAGATATCCGGCCGACTCCTCCTCCCCGGTGGCAACAGCCGTCCCACCCGGCCACTAGGGGGTGCCCTAACACACCACATAAAAACATATAATTCAACACTTTTAATAATCACAATGCCGGGTAACTATGTTAAACTAGTAGGGGGTAGGCCCACCCACTACATGCCTCCCCTCTTAAAATCCGAGCCTCCCGGCAAGGCTCTTAAACACATAAAAACATAAACACATAAAAACCTTTCGGTTCAGTCCTCAACAGCGGCACCAGTTCAGCGGCGCTCCCGGTCTTAAGGGGCGCTTGATGGCGCAGCAGCGCTCCCGGTCTCTGGATAGCGCCCGGAGGCTCAACAGCGCTCCCGGTCTTAGATGTGCGCCCGGAGGCTTCAATAGCGCTCCCGGTCTTTGCTGAAGGTGCCCGGAGGCTTCAATAGCGCTCCCGGTCTTTGCTGAAGGTGCCCGGAGGCTTCAATAGCGCTCCCGGTCTTTGCTGAAGGTGCCCGGAGGCTTCAATAGCGCTCCCGGTCTTTGCTGAAGGGCAACAGGCCCGTAAAACTTTTCAACAAAAGCAACTTTCTGCCGGTTTACAACCATCCCGGTCTTCACAGGTGCTGGAGCGAACAGCTTACTCTGGGGGCCAGGCCCTCTTCCACTCTTCCGCTTGAGCCTGGATATAGGCCCCCAGAGTTTGTCCTGGCTGGCGGCGGATCCGCCTGAAAGACACCGGAGCGTAGCACGGCTCCTCCGGCACAGCTGCTGCTGCACCTCTTGGTGGTGATGGCGTCTCCGCCCGGGACGGTGGTGGTGCGGCGGGCGACGCGTCCAGCATGAAAACTGGCCTGTTGTTGACATTTTGCGTCACCGCCACCACAGTTGGGAGCCTCTCCGGATCGAGGGCTGGCTCTGCCTCTGCTTCCGGGGCAGCCGTCGGTACGCGCCGGGGTTGAGGAGGCGCGGCCGGTCTGGTACGGCTCTGTCGTCGCTCTTGCTGCTCCTCCCACGCAATCTCCTCCTGCCACTGCTCCGCTTCCCGGGTGGTGGGCATGCGGGAAACACACACCGCAAACAGACCGCGGCTGCCTTTGTCCGGCAAGAAGCTGACTTTCTCGCCCGGCCACAGGGTATGGAGTCGCTTGGGGAGTCCTTCTACATCCAGGTGAACTCGGTTGTAAAAGTAGTCATCCCCGGTCTCTACTTCACGGATGAATCCATACCCCTCCTGCTGGTTGAATTTAACAACCACCCCGGTCACGAACTGCTGGGCCAGATCCTCTCCACCGGGCCCGGACAGCATTTCCCGGACTATGGTCTCAGCCAGGAGCCGTTCCCGGACGGGATCAGGCTTCGGGGGCGGAACACTGGGACGCGCCCTCTCCGGCGGGGCGATGACTGGGTCCCAGAAGAAGCCCAGGTGGTCCTCCTCTAGACGCCCGGCTAACTCTTCGGCTGACTCCGGCACCGGAACAAATGGTGTGGCGGCGGCGTTAAGCTGCGGGGTGTCCCAAGGGAAAACAGCAACCCCCGGACGGCTTGGCATGGGCGGGGTAGCATAGGTCGCCTTCACTTCCGTAATGGTGCTCCCGGTTTGAGCGTCCCACGAAGTCTTCCAAGAGACCTTGTCCGGTCTCGTAGAGCCTCCCGGCCCAATGGGGAGATCCGCTATCGCGGCCTCGCTAGCAGGGGCGAACCGGGGTCGGCCTCGGCCAAGGCTGATGAGGGCCATAGTCGTCGCCAACTCCGCAGGTTGCCCAAAGTTCTCCATCTCGGTTCTCAACGGAATCACTGGTAATGGCGGTGGTGTCGACGCTGAGACTGGAGGAAGTGGAGGCGGGTCTTCGTTTCCCGCTTTTGAACAAACTCCACCCCCAGCCTCACGCATCATTTCGACTCCTCCGCCAAGGTACTTCTTTTTCCTTTTCTTAGTCTTCAATGCCCTGGAGCTGGCGCCTCCCCTCTTTGGGCGGAGTACTCTGTCCTTTTTCTTCGGCGCCGGCCAGCCCCAGGCTCTTCTTTTGGCGCCTACTTTTCGCGCCCTTTCTTCCTCACAGATAACGGCCTCCTTGCCGCCATCTTGTACCCGGTCCAACGCCTTGGGCACTTCTTCCTCCCACCATGGGACTGGAAATCTTCTTTCATCGTCCGAATTCCGTGCTTCAGGCACTACTTGGTCTTCAGACTCCTGGTTCTCCGGCAAAGGACTCGGATCCTGCCGACTACGCCACATGAAGTGACCAGGCAGGGAGGCCTCTGGCTGTGTAGTCGTGGCAGCACTATGGTGCAGGCACATCCCTGTCTTCATCACTTCTTTAGGGTTTAAACAGTGTGTGCTAGTGTCTTCGTTCTCCATTACACAAATAGACTTCAGGCAAGAGTTGAATGCAATAAAAGAGAACATTTATTCAGCACAGTCCAATAATCCGAACAGCAGACAGTAAAGAAACAGGCAGTTGCAGACTTTCAGTGGAGCTGGGGACACCCTGACCAAACGCCACCTCGGGTGGGGATATGCCCTCCGTACTCTACTTCCTTCGGGCACCCACGATTCAGCCAAGCATACACCGGACCCACACCGGCAGAATAGGCTCTGAGGTTGCGTCCACCTCCTTATCTCCGGTGTCCCGTGCTGTTTCACTCACACTCTGCCCAAGTGCACACACTGCTGTCCCGGATCTCACAGCTTGACAGACACTCCGGTAAAAGCCACTCCGGTCAGCGGATCACGGCAATATTAGTGGAGCTGGGGACACTCTGACCAGACGTCACCTCGGGTGGGGATATGCCCTCCGTACTCTACTTCCTTCGGGCACCCACTATTCAGCCAAGCATACACCGGACCCACACCGGCAGAATAGGCTCTGAGGTTACGTCCACCTCCTCCTCTCCGGTGTCCCTTGATGGTCCGCTCACACTATCGCACTTGCCGCTGCAGATGCTCGCACTCCGCTGACCCGGATCTCTCTACCCCACACACATTCAGACCTAGCCTAGATATCCGGCCGACTCCTCCTCCCCGGTGGCAACAGCCGTCCCACCCGGCCACTAGGGGGTGCCCTAACACACCACATAAAAACATATAATTCAACACTTTTAATAATCACAATGCCGGGTAACTATGTTAAACTAGTAGGGGGTAGGCCCACCCACTACATAAGTATCAAGGTATATTATGACTGCATTACAAGCTGTTGCTGGGTTCAATATGTATTATAATTATTTGTGAAGTGCTACAGCACATTTTTTGCTATGCTGCAACACCATGTGCTTTGAAAATTTAACTAACTTCTGATCTGCTTATTATACCAGCTAGCTTGGTTAGAATCTTGGTCCACTTTATATAGGGAATCACATGGTTTCCTTTTTGTATGTTTTAAAATGTTTTTAAAAATTTGTCTATGGTTGTTGTGATACCATTTGGTGTTGTGTGACACAAATGTGCTTTTTATGTTCCTTGATATACAATAAAATATTTTTGATTAATTATGTATATGGTGATCCCTCAGTTTTTTAGCACTTCTTTTCTCTCTATTATTTATAGGCTCCCCCTATGTAACCGCAGCTGCTGGTGCACAGGTATGAAACAAGGCCATTTTAGGAGTCCTTTGGAGGCTTCTGGGAGTTCGAGCAAGGGGAAAAAGTGCTGAGAGTAGCCGGTGTTGCACCCTTGCGTTTTGCCCCTTCTCCTCCGGGTCATAGTCTGCTCTCTGGCTCTGTAGGCTGCGTAGATCTGCTGATATTTGGTCCAGCGGCAGGCGCTCAGACACCGCGTGTCCTCACTCTAGGGGGGCATGACCTGGCTATAATTCTTTTTTAAAACACACTGGACCCTAAGTTTATGGCTCCATGTTCTGCATCTGTCACACACTGACATGAGTGTAATTAGAGATAATGGATTCTTAAGGGTACTTTACACGCTGCGATATCGATATCGCTAGCGAGCTTACCCGCCCCCGTCGGTTGTGCGTCACGGGCAAATCACTGCCCGTGGCGCACAACATCGCTAACACCCGTCACACGGACTTACCTGCCCTGCGACGTCACTCTGGCCGGCGACCAGCCTCCTTTCTAAGGGGCGGTTCATGCGGCGTCACAGCGACGTCACATGGCAGCCGTCCAATAGCAAAGGAGGGGCGGAGATGAGCGGCCGGAACATGCCACCCACCTCCTTCCTTCCTCATTGCCGGAGGACGCAGGTAAGGAGATGTTCGTCGCTCCTGCAGTGTGACACATAGCGATGTGTGGTGCCGCAGGAACGACGAACAACATCATACCTGCAGCAGCAACGATATTTGGTAAAAAAGCGACGTGTCAACGATCCACGATTTTTGATGTTTTTGCGATCGTTGAACGTCGCTCCTGGCGATGTCGCTAACGGTGTAAGATATGCATCACTAACGACGTGACCCCTACGATATATCGTTAGCGATGTCGCAGCGTGTAAATGGCCCTTTAGTCCCTAAACTGGAGAAGCCCCTCATCAGCCCTGACAGCGGATAATAGGAAAGAGCTGGATCTCGTCCTCGCTCACATCGGCAGAATTCATGTCCAGCTGTATTTCTCCTCTATAACATAACTGCACATCCCGTGTTATCACCTGCACCGGGATCACAAATTCATTCACATTTCATGTGTATTTTACATGAAGGGTTAATATACCGCTGGAGAAACTAACACAGCAAAGAGCGGAAAATAGGAATGTGTGACTTGTGTGCGTTATTGGGTGGTCTGTACTCACCGGGGCGGTGATCTGTAGGAATCTCCTCTTTACTCCGCTGATCGCCCCTCACATTTCTCTCTGGAGAATTAATATTGTTCAGATCTTTATCCGGATCCAAAAACTGCAAAACAAAATATTGTAAAAGTCCCCGAGAATAATGGAGATAAGATCCGGACATGTGAGGTCTGTGGTCAGCTATGATCCTGCCGTCTCCACCGCTCTCATTACACAAGTATAAAACATCTAATACTGGAGGAGAAAACAAGACTGAACACAAGGAGGTCACAGCCGTCTACACCTCATAGGGGAGATCTCCATCTACCTGAGGATCCTGTGGAGGAGGAGGAGGAGCGGGACATCTCTCTGGGGTCGTCCTCGTACTGGAGAGACCTGCAGGAGACACAGACAGGACGGACATCATTATTACATACAGATAATTATAGGCCGGGTGTATTCAGTCCTGTCTATTACCTGGTGATGTGCGGGGCTGGGGCTCCTCCATCATCACCTCCTTGTACCGCTCCTTGTGTCCTTCTAGATACTCCCACTCCTCCATGGAGAAATAGACAGTGACGTCCTGACACCTTATAGGAACCTGACAACACAATGATACCGTCATCACCCAGAATCCTCCAGTGCTGTCCTGTATAATGTCCCAGCATTCCCAGCAGTGTCACCTCTCCAGTCAGCAGCTCAAGCATCTTGTTGGTGAGTTCCAAGATCTTCTGGTCATTGATGTCCTCATGTATCCGGGGGTGAGGTGGAGGCCCCGGGATTGGGCTCAGGGTTCCTCCCCGTCCTTCAGACACATGGGCCTGACAGCGATCACTAGAGGTCTTCACTACTGCGTAATCCTGAGTGTGGAGACATTAATAATATCACCACAGACATTTCCAGAGTCCATCACCCCCCCGGTCATATCCTCTGTTATTCCCATAGATAATGATGTAATGTGATGACATCAGAGCCTCTCACCTCCCCGGTCATATCCTCTGTTATTCCCATAGATAATGATGTAATGTGATGACATCAGAGCCTCTCACCTCCCCGGTCATATCCTCTCTGTTATTCCCATAGATAATGATGTAATGTGATGACATCAGAGCCTCTCACCTCCCCGGTCATATCCTCTGTTATTCCCATAGATAATGATGTAATGTGATGACATCAGAACCTCTCACCTCCCCGGTCATAACCTCTGTTATACCCATAGATAATGATGTAATGTGATGACATCAGAACCTCTCACCTCTCCGGTCATATCCTCGGTTATTCCCATAGATAATGATGTAATGTGATGACATCAGAGCCTCTCACCTCCCCGATCATATCCTCTGTTATTCCCATAGATAATGATGTAATGTGATGACGTCAGAGCCTCTCACCTCCCCGGTCATATCCTCTGTTATTCCCATAGATAATGATGTAATGTGATGACATCAGAACCTCTCACCTCCCCGGTCATATCCTCTGTTATTACCATAGATAATGATGTAATGTGATGACATCAGAACCTCTCACCTCCCCGGTCATATCCTCTGTTATTACCATAGATAATGATGTAATGTGATGACATCAGAACCTCTCACCTCTCCGGTCATATCCTCTGTTATTCCCATAGATGATGTAATGTGATGACATCAGAGCCTCTCACCTCTCCGGTCATATCCTCTGTTATTCCCATAGATAATGATGTAATGTGATGACATCAGAACCTCTCACCTCTCCGGTCATATCCTCTGTTATTCCCATAGATAATGATGTAATGTGATGACATCAGAACCTCTCACCTCCCCGGTCATATCCTCTGTTATTCCCATAGATAATGATGTGATGTGATGACATCAGAACCTCTCACCTCCCCGGTCATATCCTCTGTTATTCCCATAGATAATGATGTAATGTGATGACATCAGAACCTCTCACCTCCCCGGTCATATCCTGTTATTCCCATAGATAATGATGTAATGTGATGACATCAGAACCTCTCACCTCCCTGGTCATATCCTCTGTTATCCCCATAGATAATGATGTAATGTGATGACATCAGAGCCTCTCACCTCCCCGGTCATATCCTCTGTTATTCCCATAGATAATGATGTAATGTGATGACATTAGAGCCTCTCACCTCTCCAGTAAGATGGAAGATTATCTCCAGACTCAGGGTTAATATCTTTTCCATAATTTGGTCTTTGTCCTTATTCATCTTTTATGGGTCAATCAGGAAAAATCAAAAGAAAACAATAGAAGATCCTTTATTGTAAAGAGGATGAGATGATGTTGAGGAAAATCAACTAAAAACACAAAAATAATAACTGAAGAGAATAAGGAGAAATTATTTGAAAAGATAAAACAGTGCAGATGTCGTCTTCCCTCTTTTCTGTCGGCGCCAACTGAATCCGATCTGAGGAGGAGACTGCAACACTTTATTCTTGGTCTTAAAATTGTCCAGTTTTTAGAGGAGTTACTCATAAACCGTGTGTCGCTCTCTCCCCTCCATGTGTAGTGCGGGGTCTGTCGCTCTCTCTCTCTCCTCCATGTGTAGTGCGGGGTCTGTCGCTCTCTCTCCCCCATGTGTAGTGAGGGGTCTGTCGCTCTCTCCCCCCCATGTGTAGTGCGGGGTCTGTCTCTCCCCCATGTGTAGTGCGGGGTCTGTCTCTCCCCCATGTGTAGTGTGGGGTCTGTCTCTCCCCCATGTGTAGTGCGGGGTCTGTCTCTCCCCCATGTGTAGTGCAGGGTCTGTCGCTCTCTCTCCCCCATGTGTAGTGCGGGGTCTGTCGCTCTCCCCCCCCCCATGTGTAGTGCGGGGTCTGTCTCTCCCCCATGTGTAGTGTGGGGTCTGTCTCTCCCCCATGTGTAGTGTGGGGTCTGTCTCTCCCCCATGTGTAGTGCGGGGTCTGTCTCTCCCCCATGTGTAGTGCAGGGTCTGTCTCTCCCCGATGTGTGGTGCGGGGTCTGTCTCTCCCCCATGTGTAGTGCGGGGTCTGTCGCGCTCTCTCTCTCTCCTCCATGTGTAGTGTGGGGTCTGTTGTTCTCTCCTCCATGTGTAGTGCGGGGTCTGTCGCTCTCTCTCCCCCATGTGTAGTGCGGGGTCTGTCGCTCTCTCTCCCCCATGTGTAGTGCGGGGTCTGTCGCTCTCTCTCTCCCCTATGTATAGTGCGGGGTCTGTCTCTCTCTCCCTCAAGTGTAGTGCGGGGTCTGTCGCTCTCTCCCCCATGTGTAGTGCGGGGTCTGTCTCTCCCCCCATGTGTAGTGCGGGGTCTGTCGCTCTCTCTCCCCCATGTGTAGTGCGGGGTCTGTCTCTCCCCCCCATGTGTAGTGCGGGGTCTGTCGCTCTCTCTCCCCCATGTGTAGTGCGGGGTCTGTCGCGCTCTCTCTCTCCCCCATGTGTAGTGCGGGGTCTGTCTCTCCCCCATGTGTAGTGCGGGGTCTGTCGCTCTCTCTCCTCCATGTGTAGTGCGGGGTCTGTCTCTCCCCCCCATGTGTAGTGCGGGGTCTGTCTCTCCCCATGTGTAGTGCGGGGTCTGTCTCTCCCCATGTGTAGTGCGGGGTCTGTCTCTCCCCCATGTGTAGTGCGGGGTCTGTCTCTCCCCCATGTGTAGTGCGGGGTCTGTCTCTCCCCCATGTGTAGTGCGGGGTCTGTCTCTCCCCCATGTGTAGTGCGGGGTGCTGCCCTGGTTAGGGCAGGAGTCTGGGGCACACAGGGTCAGGTCTAGTTATATTGCAGGGTAATCTACACCTGATATTGATTTGCCGCTGTGGAATGTGAATGACCCGACCATATGACTCTACATTGATGGGGGAGACTTTTTGGCAGATGTCACTATTGGGATTTTATAAAAGGTTTTTCTTTTCCCCTCTGTGATGCTATAAATTTTGGTGTTTTTTGTCTCCAGTAAACCAGGGGTAATTCTTATAAACCTGAGGTAGTGTCACTACCTACTAATAGGTCTCTATGATCCAGCTCTTACATGTGATTGTGGGGAGTGTTAAGTATAAGTGGTATTAACCCCATAGAGAAAGGATCTGGGATCACATTTAAAATTGTTGTTTTCCCAAAAGAAAGGCGTACAGAAGAATATAACTGTTAGGGGTCACCGCCTCGTCATTTCTGAGACCCGCTGTTATTACATGGAGAATGAATATATGAATCTACGTCTCTGGTGTTATAGTGACCAGAGCCCCTGATTGTAATGAATGGCATAACACGTGGAGCGAGGGGTTATCAGGAGGAGGATTTGAACAAAATTTATATTTTTATATATATATATATATATATATATATATATATATATATATATATATATATATATATATATATATATATAGAAGGTGGCCCGATTCTAACGCATCAGGTATTCTAGAATTTATTGGGTAGTTGATGTATGATTTTTGTTGTATATAGATGTTGTGTGTAGTTACCAATTGTTTGTGTAGGGCATTGTAAATGTTCTGGGTGTTGTTTGGGTGGCGGGGGGTGAGAGCGGTGTTGTTTCTGTGTTGCGTTGTGTGTGTTGCGTTGTTTGTGGAGCGCTGTGTGTCTGCAGCGTTCTGTGTGTGTGGTGCTGTGTGTGTTGCGCGGTTTGTGTGGGGTACGTGTGTGTGTTTTGGGGGGAGGTATGTTTTGTGCAATGTGTGTGTATTTGTGTGTGCGGCGTTGTCTGTGTGAGTGGGTGTTTGTGGTTCCCAGTGTGTGGTGTGTTGTGCGGTGCATGTGTGGCGGTGTGTGTGAGTGTTTTGGGGGGAGGTGTGCACCCCCATCGTGCTCCATCCCCCATGCTGCACACCCCCATCGTGCTCCATCCCCCATGCTGCGCACCCCCATCGTGTTTCATCCCCCCATGCTGCGCACCCCCATCGTGTTTCATCCCCCCATGCTGCGCACCCCCCATCGTGATCCACCCCCCATCGTGCTCCATCCCCCCATTCTGGGCACCCCCTATCGTGCTCCATCCCCCCCATTCTGGGCACCCCCCATCGTGGTCCACCCCCCATGCTGCACTCCCCATAGTGCTCCATCCCCCATGTTGCACCCCCCATCGTGCTTCATCCCCCATGCTGCGAACCCCTCAGAGAGGAGTATAATAGGAGGATTATAATGGGAGGAGTAGTCCTGGGGGGAAGGTGTACAGGTGCCAAACGTGTGCAGGGGGTGTGGCCGAGCGGGCATAGGGTGAGGGGGGCGTGGCTGAGCGGGCATAGTGTGAGGGGGCGTGGCCTAGCGGGCATCACGTGGGGGCGTGGCCTAGCAGGCATCAAGTGCAGGGGGCGTGGCCTAACGGGCATCGCAGGCAGGGGGCGTGGCCTAGGGGGCATCGCGTGCGTGGCCTAGCGGGCATAGTGTGCGGGGCCTGCCAAACGGCCAATCCATGCGGGGGCAGGGCCAGGCCGAGCGACCAATCCGTGTGGAGGGGGCGGGGCCAGGGCGAGACCAGCGGCCAATCCGACGATTGTCACTGTAACGACACAATTTTGGAGACAGACTAAGGCAATATATATATATATATATATATATTTATTATATATAGATAATAGACTAAAAGTTTGGACACACCTTCTCATCCAAAGAGTTTTCTTTATTTTCAGGACTCTGAAAATTGTAGATTCACATTGAAGGCATCAAAACTTTGAATTAACAGATGTGGAATGAAATACTTAACCCCATTACGACAGCCTTATGGAGATAAACGGCGGCAGAATCAGGTCCTTATTCTGATCTGCCGTCTATAAACGGCGGTCAGAAAAAGGTAATTAGCGCCCCCCAGCGTCAGAAAATCTCCGGGGTTTCAACTACCGGGGGTACCTGAGACCCTGGAGATCATGATTCAGGCCGGTTTTTCCGGTCCCCGCTCACCTGATGACCGGTATACACCGTATATAAAGATGATCATGTTATAGTAAATCACAGCGCCGGTAAACAATGATTTATCTCCCATCTGGCATGATCAAACATGTCAGGTTGGAAATAAATCTCCTCCCCCGGTGTCGCCGAAGTGCCCCCCCCCCCAACTCCCTCCTGAAAATCCAAGATGGTGGCGCGCACAGCAGCGCACCGCCCGCATTTAACCATTTCCTTTGACTTCTGTCACATGTGCCATCACACATGCGACAGAAAACTCCTCCCCAGGCCCTGCCAGGTCACCCCCTATTACCCCCCAGTGTCTCCCGATGTCCCCCGTACCTGTCGGAGCGCTGATCCCCCGCGGCCCCCTCCTCCTTAACAGCAGACGCTGGTCACATGTGCAGAGCGCGGCTGTCAGCTCCGCTTCCTGTGTCTGACTCGGAGACGCTGGCTCACTGCACGGACTCTGCAGCTGTGACCCTGGGAGAGTGGGTGCAGATTCTTTGCACCCACTCTCCTCAAATGGAAAGTCTGCACTCCTAGAAAATGGGGGACACGTTCCCTGAGCGAGCCCCCCATATTCTAGAAGTTCGTGGGACTTCCAAAATGGCTTACAGGAGATTTTTTTTTTCTTTTCAATAAATTCGTGAAAGAAGGAATGGTTGGGGAGTGTTTTTTCAAATAATTTTTTTTTTGCTGTCAATTTTTTTTTTATTACTGTCAATTAGTTTTGTCTGGTATCAAATAGACGCCGTGACATCACTAATTGCTGGGCTTGATGCCAGGTGACATCACACATCTGGTGTCAACCCCATTTATTACCCCGTTTGCCACCGCACCAGGGCAACGGGATGAGGTGGGGCGAAGCGCCAGGATTGGCGCATCTAATGGATGCGCCACTTCTGGGGCGGCTGCGGCCTGCTATTTTTAGGCTGGGAAGAGTCCAATAACCATGGCTCTTCCCACCCTGAGAATACCAGACCACAGCTGTCAGCTTCACCTTGGCTGGTGATCTAATTTGGGGGGACCCCACGTTTGTTTGTTTTTTTAATTATAAAAAATTAAAAAAAAACAAAAACAAAAAAAAAAAAAAAAAACAGCTTCGGGAGCCCTCCAAATTGATCACCAGCCAAGGTGAAGCTGTCAGCTGTGGTTTACAGGCTACAGCTGTCTGCTTTACCCTAGCTGGCTATCAAAGAAGGGAATTTTGTTTACTTACCGTAAATTCCTTTTCTTCTAGCTCCAATTGGGAGACCCAGACAATTGGGTGTATAGCTATTGCCTCCGGAGGCCACACAAAGTATTACACTTAAAAGTGTAAGGCCCCTCCCCTTCTGGCTATACACCCCCAGTGGGATCACTGGCTCACCAGTTTTAGTGCCAAAGCAAGAAGGAGGAAAGCCAATAACTGGTTTAAAGACCAATTCAATCCGAGGAAACATCGGAGAACTGAACCATACCACATGAACAACATGTGTACCCGAAAAAACAGAAAAAACCCCGAGAAAACAGGGCGGGTGCTGGGTCTCCCAATTGGAGCTAGAAGAAAAGGAATTTACGGTAAGTAAACAAAATTCCCTTCTTCTTTTTCGCTCCTAATTGGGAGACCCAGACAATTGGGACGTCCAAAAGCAGTCCCTGGGTGGGTAAAAGAATACCTCGTGATAGGGCCGTCAAACAGCCCTTTCCTACAGGTGGGCAATCGCCGCCTGAAGGACTTATCTACCTAGGCTGGCGTCTGCCGAAGCGTAGGTATGCACCTGAAAATGCTTGGTAAAAGTATGCAGACTCAATCAGGTAGGTGCCTGACACACCTGCTGAGCCGTAGCCTGGTGCCGTAATGCCCAGGATGCACCCACGGCTCTGGTAGAATGGGCCTTCAGCCTTGAGAGAACCAGAAGCCCAGTAGAACTGTAGGTTTCAAGAATTGGTTCCTCGATCCCCCGAGCCAGGGTGGATTTGGAAGCTTGCGACTGTTTACGCCGACCAGCGACAAGGACAAAGAGTGCATCCGGGTGGCGCAGGAGCGCCATGCGGGAAGTAGAACCTGAGTGCTCTCACCAGAACCAACAGATGCAAATCCTTCTGAAATTGATGGACTGGACGAGGACACAAAGAAGGTGAGGTGATATCCTGATTGATATGAAAGTGGGATACCACCTTAGGGAGAAATTCCGGAATCGGACGCAGAACTACCCTGTCCTGGTGAAGGACCAGGAAGGGAGTTTGAATGAGAGCGTTGCTAGCTCGGAAACTCTCCTAAGAGACGAGACCGTTACTAGAAGGCCACTTCCCGTGAAAAGCGGGAAGGGAGACATCTTTCAAAGGCTCGAAAGGCGGCATCTGGAGAGCAATTAGAACCTTGTTCAGATCCCAGGGCTCTAACGGCCGCTTGTACGGAGTGCTGAGAAGACAAACTCCCCGTAGGAACGTGCGTACCTGAGGAAGTCGTCGTTTCTGAAAAAATACAGATAGCGCTGAGACTTGTCCCTAAAGGGAACTGAGCGACAACCCATTTTCCAACCTAGATTGCAGGAAGGAAGGAAACATAGACGATGCAACCGGCCAGGGAGAAACACCCTGCGCCGAGCACCGAGATAAGAATATCTTCCACGTCCTGTGGTCAATCTTGGCGGACGTTGGTATGCTAGCCTGTCTCATGGTGGCAACCACGTCCTGAGGTAATCCTGACGACACTAGGTTCCAGGACTCAATGCCACACCATCAGGTTGAGGGCCGTAGAATTCAAATGGAAGAATGGCCCTTGAGACAGCCAGTCTGATTGGTCTGGTAGTGCCCCCGGTTAGCCTACCGTGAGGCACGACAGAACCGGGTACCACAACATCCTCGGCCAATCTGTAGCGACGAGGATGGCGCGGCCGCAGTCGGTCCTGATCTAGCGCAGGACTCTGGGCAACAATGCCAGAGGTGGCACATAAGGTAGCTGGAACTGCGACCAATGCTGAACTAAGGCGTCTGCCGCCAGAGCTCGATGATTGTGAAACCGTGCCATGAAGCTGGCACATTGTTGTTGTGCCGTGACGCCATTAGATCGACGTCCGGCCTCTGTCAGCGGCGCCAGATCTCCTGAAACCCGTCCGGGTGAGGAGACCATACCCTTTCGGCCACACCCCGGCGACTTAGGAAGTCAGCTTCCTAGTTTTCCACGCCTGGGATGTGAACTGTGGATATGGTGGATGCCGTGTCTTCCACCCACGTCAGAACCTGCCGGACTTCCTGGAAGGCTTGCCGGTTGCGCGTTCTGCCTTGGTGGTTGATGTATGCCACCGCTGTGGAGTTGTCCGACTGAAGTCGGATTTGCTTGCTTTCCAGCTGCTGTTGGAAGGTTTGTAGGGCAAGATACACTGCTCTGTGTTCAAGAACATTGATCTGAAGGGTGGACTCTTGCTGAGTCCACGTACCCTGAGCGCTGTGGTGGAGAAAAACTGCTCCCCACCCTGATAGACTTGCTTCTGTCGTAACTATCGCCCAGGATGGGGATAGGAAGGACCTTCTTTTTGACCATGAGGTGGGAAGAAGCCACCACCGTAGAGATTCCTTGGCCGCCTGAGAAAAAAAGACGACTCTGTTGAGGGACGTCGACTCCCCGTCCCATTGGCGGAGAATGTCCCATTGTAGTGGACGCAGTGAAACTGCGCGAAAGGAACTGCCTCCATTGCTACCATCTTACGTAGGAAGTGCATGAGGCGTCTCAATGTGTGCGACTGGTTCTTAAAGAAGAGATTGCAGCCCGTAGTGAATGCTGTTTGTCTAGCGGAAGCTTCACTATCGCTGAGAGAGTATGAAACTCTATGCCTAGATATGTTAGCGATAGGGTCGGGGTCGGATCTGACTTTAAAAAGTTGATGATCCACCCAAAACTCTAGAGAGTCTCCAGCGCAACGTTCGGGCAGTGTTGGCATGTTTCCTAAGAGAGTGCCTTGACAAGTAGATCGTCTAAATACGGGATCACAGAGTGACCCTGAGAGTGCAGGACTGTGACTACTGCTGCCCTGACCTTGGCGAAGACCAGTGGGACTGTCGCTAGCCGGAAGGTAGAGCTACGAACAGAAGGTGTTCGTCTCCTATAACGAAGCGTAGAAACGCTAGTGCTCTGGATCAATCGGCACGTGTGGATAAGCATCCTTGATGCCTAATGATGCTAGGAAATCTCCTTGGGACATTGAGGCGATGACATGGCGGAGGGATTCCATCCGGAACCGCCTGGTGTCCACGAGCTTGCTGAGCAGTTTTAGATCCAGAACGGGACGGAACGGCCCGTTCTTATAGGCACCGCAAATAATTTGGGGTAAAAACCGTGACCTTGTTCCTGAAGAGGAACGGGGGTCATCACTCTTTCTGCCTATAGAGTGCACTCTGTTTGCAGAAGAGCAGCGGCTCGGCCGGGAGGTGGAGAAGTTCTGAAGAATCGAGTTGGAGGACGAGAAGTGAGCTCTATCCTGTACCCGTGAGACAGAATGTCTCACACCCAACGGTCATTGACCTATGGCAGCTAAATATCGCCAAGGCGGGGAGCCTGCTACCGACCGAGGATGCGGAGAGAGGAGGCCGCAAGTCATGAGGAAGTCGCCTTGGAAGCGGGTTTTCAGACTGTCGCTTTTTCGGGCGTGACTGAGCCCGCCAAGAATCTGAGCTCCTCTGATCCTTTTGAGTCCACCTTGGACGAGGAAAAATGGGACCTGCCCGAGCCTCGAAAAGACCGAAACCCCGACTGCCTCCTGCTCTGTTGGGGTTTGTTGTGTCCGGGCTGAGGAAAGGATGAATCCTTACCCCTGGACTGTTTAATGGTTACATCCAAACGCTCACCAAACAGTCGGTCAGCAGAAAAAGGCAACTGGTTAAGCACCTTTTTTGGAAGCAGAATCTGCCTTCCATTCACTTAACGACCAGACCAGGCTCTGCTTAAAAACACGGAGTAGCGGAGGCTACCGCCGCACGGTTCGCAGAGTCCAGGGCAACCTGAATCGCGTAAGAAACAAATGCAGACATTTGAGAGGTTAAGGATGCCACCTGCGGCACAGATGTACGTGTAACCGTGTCAATCTGTGTAAGACAAGCTGAAATAGCTTGGAGTGCCCCAAGGGTGAGAATGCTGGAGCCAACGGTGCGCCGACAGCCTCATAGATGGATTTCGACCAGAGATCCATCTGTCTGTCAGTGGCATCTTTAAGTGCAGCTCCATCTCCCACTGCAACTATGGGTCTAGCTACAAGCCTGGAGATTGGAGGATGCCGCTTGGGACACTGGGTCCAGTCCTTGACCACGTCAGGGGGCAGGGATAACGTGTATCCTAAGCCGTTTGGAGAAGCGCATATCTGGATAAGCGTGGTGATCCTGGACTGCCTCTCTGAAGGCAGAGTGGTCCAGAAAAATACGTGAAGCTGACTCCTCCACTGGAGGAGCTGGTTCTATAGATGGACGCTATAAGATTATTCACTATGGCGTCACCATCAGGTGTATCCAGATTAAGAGCGGTCTCAGGATCAGAATCCTGAGCCGCTACTTCCGCCTCATTACACAGAGAGTCCTTCTGCTAGGACCCTGATGAAACCGAGGGCCGCTCATAGTGAGCCCGCTTAGGCTGTCTGGGACTGACGTCCGTGCAGAGCCGTGACTCTGGGATGCGTGTGACATTCCCGGAGCTGTTAGTTGTTCACCTGAGGGGGGCCATGGATCAATGATTTAACAGTGCCCATGTTGTGAGAGACATGTCCGGACTGCTAGGCTTCTAGTATCATAGCCATAGTCTCAGAAAAACTGTCAGTAAATACTGCAGACACCGTCCTCATCCTCTGGCCATTAGCAGAGACTCCGGCTGAGTTGCATACAATGGGGGTCTATGTAACCTGCCGGCCGTATAGCCGTACATGCTATACCGGCTGCATAGAAAAACATGTGGTTCTGCACCTTTGTTTTACACAGAGAATATGCTGATAACTCCTCCGCATAAACCAGGAGGGTATATACAACGTGCGACCAAACAGTGCAATGTATATAGTACAAGCATATCTATAAGTGCACTTCTGCACTAGTGGGGTTAGCACCACAGGTGCTGCTTAACGCCTGTTGCAGCGATTGTGTGACTATGAGAATGCCAGGGTCTTCCACACTTGTCTCTGTATCGTACAGAAACTGACACTAATGGCTGCCGGCGTCCTGTGTAGAGAAGGAAGCCGTGGGCGTGCCTGAGAAAGTGCGGGAATCCGGTTTCACAGTGCACACAGTGAGAGGGGTGGAGTATGCAAAACATACTCCAGCTCTCAGCGCTGCTGTGCTATGCAGCGTCACGGCCCTACCCTGACTGTCAGGCCTGTGGGCGGTAACGAAGGGAGACTAGGCCCAGAAGCCGGGGACTCGAGTTAATAAGCGCGGCCGGCATATAAGTGCTGGCCGGCGCGGAAGTCCCCGGCGCACCACAAATCCCAGCGGCGCCTTAAATAAAAATGGCAGCGGCGTTAGCGCGGTAGTCTCCCAATACACTAACACACCCAGCAACGCTGTGGTGTGCGATGGCACTAGTGCGGACAGCGCCGCTGTCCCTGGCGCACTAACACACCCAGCAGTGCTGCCGTGTGTCTGCGCGGTCCCCACAGGGACACAGAGTACCTCCATGTAGCAGGGCCATGTCCCTGAAGATACTCCGCTCCATGTCCAGCAGATACCAGGGGCTGTGGATGGAGCACGGCCTCAGTGCCTGGAGACCGATAGAATCCCACTTCACCCAGAGCCCTGTAAAAAGGGATGGGGAAGGAAGCAGCATGTGGGCTCCAGCCTCCGTACCCGCAATGGGTACCTCAACCTTAACAAACACCTCCGACATGAAGTGGGGTGAGAAGGGAGCATGCTGGGGGCCCTAGTATGGGCCCTCTTTTCTTCCATCCGACATAGTCAGCAGCTGCTGCTGACTAAATAGTGGAGCTATGCGTGGATGTGTTGCCTCCTTCGCACAAAGCACAAAACTGGTGAGCCAGTGATCCCACTGGGGGTGTATAGCCAGAAGGGGAGGGGCCTTACACTTTTAAGTGTAATACTTTGTGTGGCCTCCGGAGGCAATAGCTATACACCCAATTGTCTGGGTCTCCCAATTAGGAGCGAAAAAGAAAATAGGGGGGACCCCACATCATTTATTTTAATTATTTTTTTTTTCTTTTTGGGCTAAATACAAGGCTAGGCACCCTTTAGTGCGACATGAAAATCACTGAAGGGCGCCAGCTTAGAATATGTAGGGGGGTGGGACGTTATATTGGTTTGACATTATCCATTCATCCACTGTAGCATTTTAGGCTGTGTGCCCACAATCAGGGTTTGCAGCGTTTTGGGCGCAGAGTGTTTACCCTGCATCCATAACGCTGCGTTGTGCAGTAGAAGCACAGTGGAAGGATTTTTAGAAATCCCGTGCCCACTGTGCTTCTCTTCTCCGCAGCATACATTGACCTGTGGCGCAGCTTCCCGAGCCTCAGCATGTCAATTTATGCTGCGGAGATGAGTGTTCTCTACAGGTAGAATAGAGCTAAAGTCCACAGCAGCCTGAACCCAAATCGTGGGCATGGGCAGCTGCGTTCTCCCGTGGACAACACTCACATCTCTGCAGGAAGGCTGGCACTGTGTACTAGACGCCGTGTCGCTGGATCATGGCCACATAGCCTAACAGTGAGAATATTGTTGCTACAGCAACATTTTTGTGAAGTACTTGTGGATTCAAAAGGCTTACTATACTCCTGAATAAAATCCTTGAGGGGTCCAGTTTCCAAAATGGGGTCACTTGTGGGGGGTTTCTGATGTATAGGTACCCAAGGGGCCCTGCTAATGTGACATGGTGCCTGCAATTTATTTCAACTTTTCCAAAATTTATCCAAACAGAGATTTTTTGCCACATGTATCCCTGCTCTCACAAGAAATTGGATAACAACCTGTGGGATCCATGTTTTGTTGTTGCCTCTTGAAAAAGTGAGAAATGTGATGCTAAATCAACATTTTTGTGAAAAAAATGAAAATTTTCAATATGGCAACCTAAGCTTATCAAATTCTGTGAAGTGCTTGTGGATTCAAAATGCTCAATATACACCTAGATAAAAGCCTTGAGGTGTCTTGTTTCCAGAATGGGGTCACTTGTGGGGGAGCTCCACTGTTTAGGCACCTTAGGGGCTTTCCAAATGCGACCATAGCGTCCGCTAATGATTCCAACCAATTGTACAGTCATATGGCGCTCCTTCCCTTCCGAGCCTTGCCGTGCACCCAAACAGTTGATTTCCACCACACATAAGGTATCAGCATACTCAGGAGAAATTGCACAATAAATTTTATGCTGAATTTTTTCCTTTTACTTTTGATAAAAAAAGTTGTCTGGTTGAAGTAATATTTTCACAGCTCAACATTATAAACTTCTGTGAAGCACCTGGGGGTTCAGGGTACTCACCAAACATAAATTCCTTGAGGGGTCTATTTTCCAAACTGTGGCCACATGTGGGAGAGCTTCACTGTGTAGCCACCTCAGGGGCTCTCCTAATGCAACATGGTGTCCGCTATTCATTCCAGCCAATTTTGCAGTCAAATGGCACTCCTCTTCCGAGCCCTGCCGTGTGCCCAAACAGTTGATTTCGACCACATACAAGATATCACCACACTCACGAGAAATTGCACAATAAATTTCATGGTGATTTTTTTCCTGTTACCCTTGTGAAAAAAAAAGCTACCTGGTTGAAGTAACAATTTTGTGGTAAAATTTTATTTTTTTAATTTCATGGCTCAACGTTATAAACTTCTGTGAAGCACCTGGGGGTTCAGGGTACTCACCAAACATCTAGATAAATTCCTTGAGGGGCCTATTTTCCAAAATGGAGTCACTTGTGGGGGGTTTCTGCTGTTTACGTACCTTAGGGGTCCTCCAAATGCAACATGGTGCCCGCAATCTTTTTCAGCCAAATTTCCTTTCCAAAATTCAAATATTGCTCCTTCCGTTCCAAGCCCTCCCATTTCTCCAAAGGTTTCAGACCACATGTGAGGTATCACTGCGCTCATAAAAAAGTGGGTAACAAACATCGGGGTCAAATTTTTGGAATTACCTCTTGAAAAAGTGAGAAAATTGATGCTAAAGCAACATTTATGAGAAAAAAAAAGAAAATTTTCAATATGACAATGTAACGTTATCAAAATCTGTGAAGTACCTCTGGCTCCAAAATGCTCACTATACCCCTAGATAGGAGCCTTAAGGGGTCTAGTTTCCAAAATGGTATCACTTGTGAGGGATTTCTGCTGTTTAGGTACCTTAGCGGACATCTAAATGCAACATGGTGCCCGCAATCTATTTCAACCAAATTTGCATTCCAAAATTCAAATATTGCTCCTTCTGTTCCGAGCCCTCCCATTTACCCAAACAGAGGTTTCTGACCACATGTGGGGTATTGGTGCGTTCATAAGAAAGTGGGTAACAAGTCTTGGGGTCCATTTTGTTGTGTTATTTCTTTTAAAAGTGAATAAATTTGGGGTAGAGCAACATTTTAGGTAACATTTTATTTTTTGCTTTTTTTCATTCCACATTGCTTTAGTTCCTGTGTAGCACTTGAAGGTTTAATAAACTTCTTGGATGTGGTTTTGAGTACCTTGAGGGGTGCAGGTTTTAGAATGGTGTCACTTTTGGGTATTTTCTGTCACCTAGGCTTCTCAAAGTCACTTCAAATGTGATGTGGTCCCTAAAAAAATGGTTTTGTGAATTTTGTTGAAAAAATGGGAAATTGCTGATGAACTTTGAACCCTTCTAACTTCCTAACCCCAAAAAATTTTGTTTCAGAAATTGCGCTGATGTAAAGTAGACATGTGGGAAATGTTATTTATTAACTATTTTGTGTGACATAACTCTCTGGGTTAAGGGCATAAAAATTAAAAGTTTGAAAATTGCAAAATTTTAAAACTTTTCATCAAATTTCCGATTTTTTCTTACAAATAAAAGCAAAAAATATCGTTCTAAATTTATAACTGTCATGAAGTACAATATGTCACGAAAAAACAATGTCAGAATCACCGGGATCCGTTGAAGCGTTCCAGAGTTATAACCTCATAAAGGGACACTGGTCAGAATGCAAAAAATGGCCTGGGCATTCAGTACAAAACTGGCTTCGTCCTTAAGGGGTTAAAGGGGTTATCCGGCTTCTTTTGACTTTTTTTTTATTATTTCCCTATTGGGCTACATTGGGGCAGGTTAGTAGATAGAGACCACTTACCTGCCCTGCTGTCAGCCCCTCTCCCCCGGCTCAGAGCGGTCATGTGACCGCTCCTGCCGCGATTTTGCTGCTTCCAGTCATTTCATGTCAACATGGGCAGGACCATGTTGACATGCAAATCTGTGAACAGCATGTTGCCGCCCTGCTGGGCTGTACAGTGCATGAATCCCCGCCCCCCTTCCCTGCACCCTACCACACATTCCCCCGCACCCCGTACTCTCCCCACAACCTCACCCGTCACTGCTGTGGGACCCGTGACCTGGGGGAGGGGCCTGGCGGCGGCTGCCCATGGTGTCACCGCCAGCACCGGGCCCCCTGCTCAGGATCGCACATTCAAATGTACCGGCATCACAGATCACAGATGCCGATATATTTGAAAGCGCTGATGAGAGGGAACGCAGCGCTGCTTGTCATCACTGTCCCGCTGTCTGTGTCTGACAGTTCAGGACAGCGGTGACGTCACTACTGTGCTGATATGGCCAGACCAGACAGCGTGCGAATGTGCAGGAGCGGCGGGGACCGAGGAGGGGTAAGTATGTAATCCCTACATGTGATCCCTATTGCGGGGGGTCGGTGCAGAACGATGGGGGGGGGGTGGGGGTCGGCACAGCGCGCCGTGTGTGTGTGTGAGGGGGGGGTTGCCGAGCCCTATGTGTGTGCGGTGCAGAGCCCTGTGTGTGTGTGCAGTGCAGAGCCCTATGTGTGTGTGTGGTGTGCAGAGCCCTATGTGTGTGTGCGGTGCAGAGCCCTATGTGTGTGCGCGTGTGCGGTGCAGAGCCCTATGGGTGTGGGGGGTGCAGAGCCATATGTGTGTGTGGTGTGCAGAGCCCTATGTGTGTATGCGGTGCAGAGCCCTATGTGTGTATGCGGTGCAGAGCCCTATGTGTGTGTGGTGTGCAGAGCCCTATGTGTGTGTGGTGTGCAGAGCCCTATGTGTGTGCGCGATGCAGAGCCCTGTGTGTGTGCGCGTGTGCGGTGCAGAGCCCTATATGTGTGGGGGGTGCAGAGCCATATGTGAGTGTGGTGTGCAGAGCCCTATGTGTGTGTGGGGTGCAGAGCCCTATGTGTGTGTGGGGTGCAGAGCCCTATGTGTGTGTGGGGTGCAGAGCCCTATGTGTGTGTGGGGTGCAGAGCCCTATGTGTGTGTGGGGAGCAGAGCCCTATGTGTGTGTGGGGAGCAGAGTCCTATGTGTGTGTGCGGTGCAGAGCCCTATGTGTGTGTGCGGTGCAGAGCCCTATGTGTGTGTGCGGTGCAGAGCCCTATGTGGGTGTGCGGTGCAGAGCCCTATGTGGGTGTGCGGTGCAGAGCCCTATGCGGGTGTGCGGTGCAGAGCCCTATGTGGGTGTGCGGTGCAGAGCCCTATGTGGGGCTGTTATTTCCATTGTTAGAGTGATAACAGGTCAGGTGCTGGGGCAGAATACTGACAGGGAATGTGTGTGCAGAGGGCGGGGCTGGCAGAGGGCAGGGCTGGCAGAGGGCAGGGCTGGACAGTGAGGCTGGGCGGTGCCAGCTCTGACTGAGAGGTTTAGCACAGGAAGTGGTCAGTTTGGTTGAGCTGAATGTAAACAAAGAGCTGCAGAGAATAAAAGGGATAATTCAAGACGAACAAAAGTTAGAAAACAAAAAATAACAATGTAGGGGTTATTTATATGACAATACAGCACAGATTAGCTTAACAAAAATTTTTGAGTTTATGTCGGACAACCCCTTTAACAAAAAAGTGTGAAACAACTGAAAATATATGTCTTATATTCTAGGTTCTTCAAAGTAGCCACCTTTTGCTTTGTTTACTGCTTTGCACCCTCTTGGCATTCTCTTGATGAGCTTCAAGTGGTAGTCACCGGAAATGGTTTTCACTTCACAGGTGAGCCCTGTCAGGTTTAATAAGTGGGATTTCTTGCCTTATAAATGGGGTTGGGACCATCAGTTGTGTTGTGCAGAAGTCTGGTGGATACACAGCTGATAGTCCTACTGAATAGACTGTTAGAATTTGTATTATGGCAAGAAAAAAGCAGCTAAGTAAACAAAAACGAAGGTCAGTCAGTCCGAAAAATTGGGAAAACTTTGAAAGTGCCCCCAAGTGCAGTGGCAAAAACGATCAAACGCTACAAAGAAACTGGCTCACATGAGGACCAGGAAAGGAAGACCAAGAGTTACCTCTGCTGCGGAGGATAAGTTTATCCGAGTCACCAGCCTCAGAAATCGCAGGTTAACAGCAGCTCAGATTAGAGACCAGGTCAATGCCACACAGAGTTCTAGCATTAGACCAGTGGTAATCTGTGCTTTGGTCTCATGAGTCCAAATTTGAGATCTTTGGATCCAACCACCGTTTCTTTGTGTGACGCAGAAAAGGTGAACGGATGGACTCTACATGCCTGGTTCCCACCGTGAAGCATGGAGGAGGTGTGATGGTGTGATGGTGCTTTGCTGGTGACACTGTTGGAGATTTATTCAAAATTGAAGGCATTTTTAACCAGCATGGCTACCACAGCATCTTGCAGCGGCGTGCTATCATCCAGCCATCCGGTTTGCGTTTAGTTGGACCATCATTTATTTTTCAACAGGACAATGACCCCAAACACACCTCCAGGCTGTGTAAGGGCTATTTGACTAAGAAGGAGAGTGATGGGGTGCTACGCCAGATTACCTGGTCTCCACAGTCACCAGACCTGAACCCAATCGAGATGGTTTGGGGTGAGCTGGACCGCAGAGTGAAGGCAAAAGGGCCAACAAGTGCTAAGCATCTCTGGGAACTCCTTCAAGACTGTTGGAAGACCATTTCCGGTGACTACCTCTTGCAGCTGATCAAGAGAATGCCAAGAATGTGCAAAGCAGTAATCAAAGCAAATGCGGCTACTTTGAAGAACCTAGAATATAAGACATATTTTCAGTTGTTTCACACTTTTTTGTTAAGTATTTCATTCCACATGTGTTAATTCATAGTTTTGATGCCTTCAATGTGAATCTACAATTTTCAGAGTCATGAAAATAAAGAAAACTCTTTGAATGAGGTGTGTCCAAACTTTTGGTCTGTACTGTATATATTTGCCTTATTCTGTATGTCTTGCTCCAAAATGACGTAATTACAGTGACAACCGTCGCCACACCGCGCGCGCTAAAGAGCCTGCGACCAACAGCTCAGCTAACTGAACAGCCCGAACTACGGGTCGACAGGACGACGCCCAACACTTTTCCCCGCACCCACACGGAGCCCCGACTCCCTGGTGAGTGCTACAACCCCGAAAGCCCACACCGGCAACCCAGCCGACACATACCCACCGCTCGCCTCCGCCCCCTGCACACATTACCCTACTCAGCTCCACCCCCCCCTGTACTCCGCCCTCCGCATGTATACACTGAACGAACACACACACACACACACACACACACCTGGATTGTTACCTGTCCCCAGCCATGCAGTCCCCAACACTGACGTCCTCAGCGCCATGGCCCCGCTCGTCTCCGTCCCCCCACACTACGCCCCCCGCACACATTACCCCGCAGGATGAGGGCACATGTCAGGATGGTGGCTGCACCACGATGGGGGCACATACCAGCATTGGGCCACGTCACAGCATCAGCATATTTTGACTTAACTTTACACGGTTCATGGCCTTCTTTCATTACAAGCCATGGACATCATTAAACATTAGACTCATCTATTAAAACTGTTCCTTCTGTTGTTTGTCATTTTAAAACCAATAAACAATTATAAGAAAACTAAATTACACCGAACCCATCCAGTCCATTCATTTCCTTATTATTCACTCGGCTACCTACATACACATTCTAGACCACCCGATACGTTAGAGTCCACCCATCGGCTGTAATCCACCCATCGGCTGTAATCCACCCATCGGCTGTAATCCACCCATCAGATATTCTACTAAAAGTGTAAAGTGATCAGAAAAAAAGCATTTATGAGGAGGGTACTTATTCTGTATCTTCCTCATAGCAATGAATCTACCGCTCTAATTATCAGTCCCTTAGATAACTGTATGGTTTACTCACTCTAGGCTTCCACAGATAGCTCAACTCAGCACAACGATGACTTGTAGAAAGACAAGGAGAAACGCTGTAGTTTTCTTCTAGAATCTTGTATTAAGTACAAAGTAAATGCAGGTGAAAAGGAATAATCTGTACAGGGTTGCAGACATGTCTCTTCAGCAATGATTTCTCTAGACTAACTGAAGGAGAAGGGAGGAGCATTCTATACAGAAGCCAACTAAGGGAGGTACATAGGGACAAACTTCATACAGTCTAATCTACCTAGCAACAATAAAGGAATTTCCTGATAGGAGGAAAAATATGCAATGCAAGAATTACATACAACAGGTTGTTCCCATTCATGGGACACAACACTCCCCGTCTGAAATCATATGATTTCACAAGTCCTTTTACGACGTAAGGAGTCGATCCTGTCCCTCGATGTCACGAAACCTGTAACGAGATAAGAGACAACACAAAAAATGCAACGTAATGCACTGAATTCAAGTCCATGCTTTGTTGATGACGCATTGTCCTTGCGTAAAAAATGAAAAAGTAGAAAAATGTTAAACATGAATTCAAGTTCAACAAACCCATCTTCAGATTGGGGAAGCCGCAAACATGCCAACTCTTCCTCCAACCCAATAATCCAACGGTAAAGTTTTAATCCAAAGGAAAAGTTCAAGGTTCATTACACACGGACAGTTGTGTCTCCGTACAGCAGGGGTAAGGAAAGGTACGCTCCCCGCCGTGGCAGTGCCCAACGACAAAGTTAGTTCATGTAACGTCCTCCTTTGGTAAAAGTAGCACGAGTTCGGTGACTGAACGAATCACACACATGTGCCAGCCTTGGCACGTTGAAGACTTGTAGTTGGTGAAACAGTGAGCAGTGTGAACAAGACAAGCTACGGCTCGTACCTCAGATGACCAACTTGAGAAGCGCTCGAAGCGATGAGGTCTCAACTTCTGTTCTGATGGTACTGAAGTGTAGCGAGCGGAGACGACCGGTCTAATTTCCTTGTCGGATTCTGGTTCCACCAGCTCGTACATGTTGCCGGCGTAGTTATCGCAGGTCTCCTCGTATACGATACTTGGAGGTGTCAGCCACATGTTGTCGCCGAGTTTGGATGTAGCAGTGAGTCTCGTTCCTCGGTCGGCTGGGTTTCGTTCGGTGGGAATGTGGTGCCACTGTTCCGCATGATCTCTGTCGAGGATGTTTTGCGTAATCTCGACAAAGCATTTCTCCATCTCTGGTTGTCTTTCCAAAGTGCGTTTTAGAGAGGAGGACCTTGCGGTTGCCTGCTGGGAGTTGTTTGGCAACCTTGGCCTTGGAGACCGAAAGGGTAATGGGGCTACCCAACTGTTAGAGTCATTTTGAGAGAACTCTTTATCCATAATCTTTATGAATTCCTTGTCTTCTCTCGTCGGTGCCAACTTGTTGTCTTCATTTGTAGACTCAAACACTGTTGACCCGAAGTCGTCATCCCAGAGATAGTATGCGTCCGCGCAGTCGGGCGGTTGCTGTCGCCACCTGGTGTCGCTCAGCCTCTCTTTCACCCAGTAGTGATGTGGACATGGTTGAAAGTTAGTGCCGCGACCGTTTGGGAGGATGTGCGTCTTGTAGGAGGAGATCGCGTCGGGACTCTTCATTTTGCCTACGCAGACGTTTCCTACGATCACCCAGCCTAAGTCGTAGCGCTGAGCAAATGGCGCGTCGTGTGGTCCGTTGATTTGTTGGCGTACTTTGTGTAGCCGGAGGATGTCCCTTCCAATCAGAATCAGGATTTTTGCGCTATGATCAAGAGGTGGGATCTTGCTGGCGATAGTTCTCAGGTGAGGGTGGTGAAGAGCTGCCTCTGGTGTTGGAATCTCTTCCCGGTTAGCCGGTATCTGGTTGCACTCGACGAGTGTCGGTAGAGGTATCTCTACGGTATTTTCAAGAGATGTTACCACGAGACCACTGGCTCTTCTTCCGCAGGCTTCTGAGATGCCGCTGCAAGTACCTAGTGTATAAGGGTAGGCATTTCCTTTTAAGCCGAACAAGTCAAAGAGTTCAGACCTGGCAAGTGACCTGTTACTCTGGTCGTCCAGGATGCTGTACACCTTCACGGCCCTTTCTGGGTGACCTTTGGGATATACCCTTACTAAGCATATTTTCGCACAAGACTTGTCCCAGAGATCTTCTCCGCAGACTGCGGTGCACGAGGAGGATACTGTGAGGTGGTTCGCAGCTTGGCCTGTACTCTCCCCGCCATGACTTGTGGTAGGAGAAGGTGTAGGTGCAGGATCAGGCTGAGATGGGTGCAGCGCTTGTACGTGATCTGTGCTGTCACACTCCATACACTTAATAGTAACATTACAGTCCTTGGCAAGGTGGTCTGTAGAGGCACAACACCTGAAACATACCCCAAACCTTTTCAAGAGTTCCTTTCGTTCTTGAAGGGGTTTCTTCCTGAAGCCAATGCACTTCTTCAGGGGGTGTGGCAGTTTGTGAATAGGACATTGGCGGTTCGGATTTTCCGCCTTCCCGCCTTCAGTGCCATTGTCTGGTGCTGATGGTGTAGGTGGTAGAACGTCGGTCTTCTTGACTGATACTGGGCCCCTACGTTTTCTGTCATTTTGATGAGGGCTCTCATATCCGGGAGCTGGTGAAGTGGAGTCGGTTGGTTCTCCACAGGTGAAGCTGGGGTCTGCCTTACGTTCCGCGATGCCGTTGATGAACTCGCAGAAGTAGGAGAATGGAGGGAAGGAGACTTGGTGCTCTTTTTTATAGTTTGTTCCTACCGTAGTCCACCTTTCCTGCACGTTGTAAGGCAACTTGGCGACTATGGGTTTCACCCCACGAGCGGTGTCCAGGTAGCTGAGGTCAGGTAGGTGTGTGTCTGTTTTGGCCAGCTGGAGCTCGGATAGCAGGTCGCTGAGTTCCTGGTACTTTGAAGCATCCTTGCTAGATATTTTGGGAAGGTCGTATAGTTGTTTCAGCAATGCATCTTCAATTGCTTCAGGACTGCCGAAGCCTTTCTCTAGCCTGTCCCATGCGGTTGCGAGACCAGTTGTTGGGTCGCTGATGTAGACGGATCTGAGTCTCTTGATTCTCTTAGTAGACCGTGGCCCTAGCCACCTGATTAGCAAGTCCAGCTCTTCAGCAGCCGTAATGCCAAGGTCACGCGTTGCGGTTTTGAAGGCACACTTCCACCCTCTGTAGTTTTCAGGCTGGTCGTCATACTTTGTGAGACCGGTGTTGGTGAGTTCTCGGCGGATCATGTACCTCGCAAAGTCGGACATGTCTGATCTTTCCGATAGTTGGGGCACATTTGCTGACTGCGTGATGCTGGTTGCGTTGTTCGTAGCTTCGTGGTTCGGGAACATGGGAAAGTACGGAGTGGCGTAGGCGTTTAGACCAGTGACCGCCGGTTTGGTGTGTACAGTCTCTGTTGTATGCGGGTCTGGAACTACACAGTTGTTGGGAGTGTAGCGCCTTACCGGCATGTTAGGTTGTATGTAGACATGGGCATACGGAGGTTGCTGATGCGCAGGGTGTGGCTGTGCATTGGAATATGAAGCTGGTTCAGGCTTGAAAGTCTGAGGTGCATTGGACTGACCTGGAAGGCTGGAAGCTGTAGGTGGATCAGTGTCTTGAGGCTCTGGAGAAGTGTTAGCACTGACGGGAATGTTGATGGTAGTTGGCAGTTCGTCGGCTTGGCTCAGCACATAATCTCTTGTACGCTTAAGTGAGTCTTCTGTGTCGAGATCACGCAAACTGGCGCTGCCTTCCTGGCTCCCACCCAGAGCTTGCTCGAAGACTTTTAGCCTTGCCATGGCCGCCACATGTTCACATTCCTTCTGAAGGGCTTCAATTTCTGCTTCCCTGCGTGCAGATTCTGCTTCCTTGTGTGCAGATTCTGCTTTAATCTCTGCTTCTTTGCGTGCAGATTCTGTTCTCATCTCTGCTTCTCTCTGGGCGAAGATGGCGTGTACTTTTGTTGTTTCTGCTTCAGCGCGTGCCTTTATGAGCTGCTCGCTGAGGGTTGAGTACCTTGATGAGCCTGATTTGAGTGAGTGCCTTGAGCTCTTAATGGACCTGGATTTGTAAGATGCCGCTCCTGACATTTGCGCAATTTTTGCTTCAGTCTTGCTCACAATGTCGCGCACGGTGCGGTCTCGTTCAGCATTAAGCTGTTGGAAGTCCTGTAGTTCTTTTTCAGACTCAGACGTATTTGCTCTCAGCAGGGTAGAGGAATATTTTTTACAAATCTCTTTGTAGGACTGGTATGCTGAGTACAGTTGTTCAGGGGCTCCCTCTGATGGTAGCTCATGAGCACCGGGCGCAGATAAAACAGTCACTTGTTTTTGCACTCTTTGCCACAATAATGCTGTCTGGGTAAACAGTTCACATCTGGCTGTTTCTAGGTTCTCTTTAACCTTCCATGTTGGTTTGGTCAACCGCTTAGATCTTTCACTGTAATTTGAGTGTGAGTCCATGTCTTCCTCTTGTTGCTTTAAAGCAGGTAGTGAGAGGGTTCTCTTTGACTCCATCAGGAAGGGTGAATGCTGCCTGCACTGGTTGTCATGGAGATCATACAATGTTGCAATCTCTGCAGTCTGTTTTGCAGGATGTATTTACTGAGTCTCTGGCTGCAATTTACAATTAGCTTATGGGGGATTCTTGGTTTATAGCTGCACACAGTTCTGATAACAGGTTAATACTTTACAGGGCACTTTGTCTGAAGCTGCTATAAAGTTTTATGCTGTGGCTTGTTATCAGCCCCTTGGGGTAATCCTTTCTCTGGATTGTATGCAGTATAGCACTCCTGGAAACAGGTTCTTTACTGATATATGAATACTAAGGGTACCTTCACACTTAGCGATGCAGCAGCGATCCGACCAGCGATCTGACCTGGTCAGGATCGCTGCTGCATCGCTACATGGTCGCTGGTGAGCTGTCAAACAGGCAGATCTCACCAGCGACCAGTGAACAGCCCCCAGCCAGCAGCGACGTGCAAGCGACGCTGCGCTTGCACGGAGCTGCCGTCTGGAAGCTGCGGAGACTGGTAACTAAGGTAAACATCGGGTATGGTTACCCGATGTTTACATTAGTTACCAGCGCACAGCTGTGTGTGCAGGGAGCAGGGAGCCGCGCACACTGAGCGCTGGCTCCTTGCTCTCCTACCATAGCTACAGTACACATCGGGTTAATTAACCCGATGTGTAATGCAGCTACATGTGCAGAGAGCAGGGAGCCGCGCACACTGCTTAGCGCTGGCTCCTTGCTCTCCTAGCTGCTGTACACATCGGGTTAATTAACCCGATGTGTACAGCAGCTACATGTGCAGAGAGCCGGAGCCGGCAGCACAGGCAGCGTGAGAGCTGCGGAGGCTGGTAACTAAGGTAAATATCGGGTAACCACCTTGGTTACCCGATGTTTATCTTGGATACAGCTTACCTCAGCTGTCAGACGCCGGCTCCTGCTCCCTGCTCGCTTCATTTGTCGCTCTCTTGCTGTCACACACAGCGATCTGTGTGTCACAGCAGGAGAGCGGCTTTGAAGAAAACGAACCAGGGCTGTGTGTAACGAGCAGCGATCTCGCAGCAGGGGCCAGATCGCTGCTCAGTGTCACACACAGCGAGATCGCTAATGAGGTCACTGCTGCGTCACAAAAAGCGTGACTCAGCAGCGATCTCGGCAGCGAGCTCGCTGTGTGTGAAGCACCCCTAATCCCGGTCACAGCTAATCCTTTTCACTATTCTGTATCTTCCTCATAGCAATGAATCTACCGCTCTAATTATCAGTCCCTTAGATAACTGTATGGTTTACTCACTCTAGGCATCCACAGATAGCTCAACTCAGCACAACGATGACTTGTAGAAAGACAAGGAGAAACGCTGTAGTTTTCTTCTAGAATCTTGTATTAAGTACAAAGTAAATGCAGGTGAAAAGGAATAATCTGTACAGGGTTGCAGACATGTCTCTTCAGCAATGATTTCTCTAGACTAACTGAAGGAGAAGGGAGGAGCATTCTATACAGAAGCCAACTAAGGGAGGTACATAGGGACAAACTTCATACAGTCTAATCTACCTAGCAACAATAAAGGAATTTCCTGATAGGAGGAAAAATATGCAATGCAAGAATTACATACAACAGGTTGTTCCCATTCATGGGACACAACAGTACTCAACTTTCCTAACATCTGTCATCCCTTCCCTCTGCGGCTTGAGTTAATCTGGTCTCTCTCTAATTGACCCCTCCACGACCCCCTCCCCACTTTCCTCTGTGACCACTTGTGTACTGTCTATGGTCCCCACATCTGGGCTCAGCTTTGATGTAATTGAGGAGTACCGTCTAGAGATGAGCGAGGACCGAAATATTTGTAATCGCTATACTGTGAACGAGTAGTTTGTAATATTCGTGCTGAATAGCGAGTACAATGCAAATCAATGGGGAATGCGAGTAATTTCCTGCTGGACCCAACAAAGAGGTCTGGAGCCTGAGGAAGAGGCTGAAATGGATGGAAAGTGATGAAACTGAATGGGGAGAGGCTGGAGAATGTGCTGCATGCAGACTCCTCCATCACCGGCTGTCACACTGCTCCGCTGCCCCTGATGAAGCTGCTATACAGCGGATCGCGGGGGGCGCTCTCCACGACCCTCTTTACTGACGTGCCCCCTGCTTCTGTGCTCTTTACTGACGCATGCTAATATATCTTGTGTCCTCCGTCTCCTTTATGCATGGTCTCCCTGCTCACATGACTGTGACAAATGCAAACTGATACCGGGCCCGGTCACTAACTATGTGTGAGCTTAGGGATCAACCTCTTTTTGCATAATAATAATATATATATATAGTGTATGTTTTCCATCATTCTTTGGGCTAGTTTCTGGAGCGTAGACTTTAGTAGTTTCCAATTCTCTGCATGTGCCAGTGCTAATTGTGTGTGTGTTTCTGGACATTCATTATACAGATCCTTTGCATCATATAATGGTGTGAGGCTCACATTATGGATTGTGCAGAAGTCATATAATTGTTATTGGTACTTTTTGCATAACCAATAGGCACATGGTTTCTGCTCACTGATCTAAGGTTATACTGTATTTATCTGACCTATAAGGGTAACATTACTGTCATCTCTTTGACCTATAAGTCAGATTTCGGAGTTGAGGTGACCCATTGTTTCTAATATTATATATATACATATACATACATATACATATATATATATATATATATATATATATATATATACACACACACATATATATACATATATATACACACACACACACACACACACACACACACTGCCTACAAGTGGTATTCAACCCCCTGCAGATTTAGCAGGTTTACACATTCGGAAGTAACTTGGCATTGTGACATTTGGACTGTAGATCAGCCTGGAAGTGTGAAATGCAGCAAAAAAGAATGTTATTTCTTTTTTTATTTTTTTTTTTTTAAATTGTGAAAAGTTTATTCAGAGGGTCATTTATTATTCAACCCCTCAAACCACCAGAATTCTGTTTGGTTCCCCTAAAGTATTAAGAAATATTTCAGGCACAAAGAACAATGAGCTTCACATGTTTGGATTAATTATCTCTTTTTCCAGCCTTTTCTGACTAATTAAGACCCTCCCCAAACTTGTGAACAGCACTCATACTTGGTCAACATGGGAAAGACAAAGGTGCATTCCAAGGCCATCAGAGACCAGATCGTGGAGGGTCACAAGGCTGGCAAGGGGTACAAAACCCTTTCCAAGGAGTTGGGCCTACCTGTCTCCACTGTTGGGAGCATCATCCGGAAATGGAAGGCTTATGGAACTACTGTTAGCCTTCCACGGCCTGGACAGCCTTTGAAAGTTTCCACCCGTGCCGAGGCCAGGCTTGTCCGAAGAGTCAAGGCTAACCCAAGGACAACAAGGAAGGAGCTCCGGGAAGATCTCATGGCAGTGGGGACATTGGTTTCAGTCAATACCATAAGTAACGTACTCCACCGCAATGGTCTCCGTTCCAGACGAGCCCATAAGGTACCTTTACTTTCAAAGCGTCATGTCAAGGCTCGTCTACAGTTTGCTCATGATCACTTGGAGGACTCTGAGACAGACTGGTTCAAGGTTCTCTGGTCTGATGAGACCAAGATCGAGATCTTTGGTGCCAACAACACACGTGACGTTTGGAGACTGGATGGCACTGCATACGACCCCAAGAATACCATCCCTACAGTCAAGCATGGTGGTGGCAGCATCATGCTGTGGGGCTGTTTCTCAGCCAAGGGGCCTGGCCATCTGGTCCGCATCCATGGGAAGATGGATAGCACGGCCTACCTGGAGATTTTGGCCAAGAACCTCCGCTCCTCCATCAAGGATCTTAAGATGGGTCGTCATTTCATCTTCCAACAAGACAACGACCCAAAGCACACAGACAAGAAAACCAAGGCCTGGTTCAAGAGGGAAAAAAATCAAGGTGTTGCAGTGGTCTAGTCAGTCTCCTGACCTTAACCCAATTGAAAACTTGTGGAAGGAGCTCAAGATTAAAGTCCACATGAGACACCCAAAGAACCTAGATAACTTGGAGAAGATCTGCATGGAGGAGTGGGCCAAGATAACTCCAGAGACCTGTGCCGGCCTGATCAGGTCTTATAAAAGACGATTATTAGCTGTAATTGCAAACAAGGGTTATTCCACAAAATATTAAACCTAGGGGTTGAATAATAATTGACCCACACTTATGTTTAAAATTTATTAAAATTTAACTGAGCAACAAAACTTGTTGGTTTGTAAGATTTATGCATCTGTTAATAAATCCTGCTCTTGTTTGAAGTTTGCAGGCTCTAACTTATCTGCATCTTATCAAACCTGCTAAAATCTGCAGGGGGTTGAATACTACTTGTAGGCACTGTATATATATATATATATATATATATATATATATATATATATATATAATCTTTTTTTTACATGATTAATGTGCCTGTATGATTCTTTGATAACTTGTTTCACCCCAGTTATTATCATATATGGTAGTATGATTTTTAGTATCTATTGATGATGAAGAGTAATCTGTGTACATTTGGGTAGAGACCATCACATGTATTAGGGCCTATATATACATATTGCCTTAAAGGGAAGGTGTCGCGGTTTTTTATTTTTGTATTAAAAAAATAGTGATTATGAAATCAAGTATTTTTAATACAAAATTAAAATCACTGTTTATTTAGTTTTTATTTAATTCTAATGTTACTGGAGGCACTGGGGGCGGCCATGCTGGATTTGCTGTGTGTAACGACAGTTACTCACTGCTTTACGGCAGCCCCTGTGCATAGACTCTGATAGTCGGACTCCGACCCCTAGGCTTATTACAGGAGCGCTCCCCGCTGTGACCTGTAGACGCCCCCCGGGCTGTCCAGATCACAGCAGAGGGAGGAGATCAGCGTCATCTTTCTGCAGCTCACAGCGGTCATGCTGTGTGCTGAACTTTTCTCCTTGTCACCCGTTCGGCCTGTGGGAGTAGTGTAGCGTCCCTCCCCCTGCCGCCGATGCTACCATCTCTGATAATACCCCCACGCTCTCCCCCAATGGCCTGTCACCTGTCAGAGTAGTGTACGACCCCCCTCCCTCCCCAGCTGCAGCGGGCGTGCTTGTGTGCGTGTGGCAGAGCATTGTCAGCGTGCATGGCAGAGCATTGTGTGTGCACGCATGTGGCAGAGCATTGTGGGTTTGCGTGCAGCAGAGTATTGCAGGCGTGTGGCAGAGCATTCCGGGTGGTCGTGGATGCAGAGCATTGCACCATCATGCTGCTCGGTCACAAACACAGTATATAGACAGTGTTCACACACTATATAGTATATACACACAATACACGGTATATAGTATAAACACACGCTGGCTCTGCCTCCTTCATGCTGCTCGGTCACACACACAATATATACACTGTGTACACACGGTCTATAGTATATACACACAGTATATGGTATATAGTATAAGCAAGTGCTGGCTCCACCTCCTTCATGCTGCTCGGTCACACACGCAGTATATACACAGCGTTCATACAGTATATAGTATATACACACAGTATATGGTATATAGTATAAGCAAATGCTGGCTCCACCTCCTTCATGCTGCTCGGTCACACACGCAGTATATACACAGCGTTCATACGGTATATAGTGTATACACACAGTATGTAGTATATACACACACACAGTACATGGTATATAGTATATACACATGCTGGCTCCGCTGCCCTCATGCTGGGTGCTGTCACATACACAGTATATACACAATGCACACACACACACACTGTGTGCATCTGTGTGGCAGGGCATTGCGGGCGTGCATGTGGCAGAACATTGCAGGTGTGCGTGCATGCGGCAGAGCATTGCTGGACCGGGGCGTGCAGAGCGTTATGTGGGGAGAACGATGCAGCTGTCCTTGGTGACACTTTAGACATTTCTGGTCACCAACAAAATGGCTCTGAACTGTGTCCCTACATGTCATTCTCTCTTATCTGTTGTAAACACTCAGATTAGGAGGCGGAGGTGACATCAAACACAGGAGAGCAGACTCCGCCCACTTTACTGCAGCTGTAATGTGAGCTTTTTATACAGTGGGATTTCTGTAGGATTTCAGCAGTTGCTCCCCCTAGTGTTTGACAGTGGAAAATATCAAACTTTTTATTTATTTTTTTATATTTTGCTCAATTAAAAACAAATATTTAAACAAAACATTAAAACATTAATACTTTATATTTTTTCAGTTATTGAAAAATTTGTTTGGGCACAACACCTTCCCTCCCTGTTAACCCTCCGGTTGGGTTAGAATTGATAACTTTGGCACTTTATCTACTCATTATATGAGCGATGCTTTATGATAATAGTATTGCTTCACTAATTGTCCTTCAAGAGCAATATGTATACATTCTTGCAGAGGTCGTGTTTATGGATTGTTTGTTTTTATATGTGTCTGTTTCCTATGGATTCAATTATATATTAACTAGAAGGTGGCCCGATTCTACGCATCGGGTATTCTAGAATTTACGTATTGTGTAGCTCATGTATGATTTTTGTTATATATATATATATATATATATATATATATATATATATATAGATAGATGTTGTTGTGTGTAGTTACCAAGTGTTTGTGTAGGGCGCTGTACATGTTCTGGGTGTTGTCTGGGTGAGAGCGGTGTTGTATGTGTGTTGCGTTGTTTGTGGAGCGCTATGTGTCTGTAGCGTTGTGTGTGTGTTGCGCGGTTTGTGTGTGTGGTGTGTTTTGGGGGGAGGTATGTTTTGTGCAATGTGTGTGTTGTGCGGTATGTGCGTATATTTGTGTGTGCAGCGTTGTCTGTGTGTGTGGGTGTCTGTGTAGGGCAGTTGTTTGTGGTTCCCAGTGTGTGTGCGTGGTGTGTTGTGTAGTGCGCGCGCGCGTGTGTGTGTGTGTGTGTGTGTGTGTGTGTTGGGGGGAGGAGTGCACTTCCCATCGTGCTCCATCCCCCATGCAGCGCACTCCCCATCGTGCTCCATCCCCCATGCAGCGCACTCCCCATTGTGCTCCATCCGCCATGCTGCGCACTCCCAAACGTGCTCCATCCGCCATGCTGCGCACTCCCAAACGTGCTCCATCCGCCATACTCCGCACTCCCCATCGTGCTCCATCCCCCATGCAGCGCACTCCCCATTGTGCTCCATCCCCTATGCAGCGCACCCCCCATCGTGCTCCATCTCCCATGCTGCGCACTCCCAAACGTGCTCCATCCGCCATGCTGCGCACTCCCAAACGTGGTCCATCCGCCATGCTGCACACTCCCAAACGTGCTCCATCCGCCATACTCCGCACTCCCCATCGAGCTGCATCCCCCCATGCTGCGCACTCCCAAACGTGCTCAATCCGCCATGCTGCGCACTCCCAAACGTGCTCCATCCGCCATGCTGCGCACTCCCAAACGTGGTCCATCCGCCATGCTGCGCACTCCCAAACGTGCTCCATCCGCCATGCTACGCACTCCCAAACGTGGTCCATCCGCCATGCTGCACACTCCCAAACGTGCTCCATGCGCCATGCTGCGCACTCCCAAACGTGCTCCATCCCCCATGCTGCATCAGCATCAGCCTCTCTACCCGCAGCATCAGCCTCTCTGCCCGCAGCATCAGCCTCTCTCCTCCCAGCATCAGCCTCTCTACCCGCAGCATCAGCCTCTCTCATCCCAGCATCAGCCTCTCTGTCCCCAGCATCAGCCTCTCTGTCCCCAGCATCAGCCTCTCTCATCCCAGCATCAGCCTCTCTCCTCCCAGCATCAGCCTCTCTCCTCCCAGCATCAGCCTCTCTCCTCCCAGCATCAGCCTCTCTCCTCCCAGCATCAGCCTCTCTCATCCCAGCATCAGCCTCTCTCCTCCCAGCCTACCCCAGCCTCTTTTCTCTCAGCCTCCCCATCCCAGCCTTCCCCAGGATCAGCCTCTCTCCTCCCAGCCTCCTCCAGCACGCCGTGCTCCTCTGCCGACACTCACAGATCCGATCGCATACACTCACACACACCCACACACACCCGATCGCATACACTCACACACACCCGATCGCATACACTCACACACACCCGATCGCATACACTCACACACACACACATTGACGATATTACACATACGCGCTCATACTCACAACATCCGGAGATACCACATGCTTCTGGCCATGTGATCCTCCGGCAGGTCCTGGAAGCTCACAGCACAATATCGCCGCCGAGAAGCAAGCGATATCCCAGGATGTTGTGAGTATGTGGATGCGATGTGATGTGTGTGTGAGAGTGAGTGTGATCTGATGTGTGTGTGTGTGTATGTGTGTGTGTGCTGTTATGTGTGTGCGTGTGTGTATTTTCCGCCGCTGCAGGACCTTGATGTGTGGATGCGATGTGATGTGTGTGTGATGTGTGTGTGAGAGTGAGTGTGATGTGTGTGTGTGAGTAGTGTGTGTATGTATATATATATTATATATATATATTTATATATATATTATATATTTTATATATATATATATATATATATATATATATATATATATATATATATATAGTGTGTGTGTGTGTGTGCGCTGTTATGTGTGTGCGTGTGTGTATTTTCCGCCGCTGCAGAACCTTGATGCGCTGGTAACTATGCTACCATGGTTACCAGCGCATCTCGTCCCCCGCTCGCTCGGAGCCCACATCAGCATACGCCGGCCAGCCCCAGCAATGCGAGGGTATGTGACGGCTGGTTTGGCGGCGTACGCTGAAGTGGGCTCCCAGGGGTACAGTACTCACCTGGTAGTCGTGGCTCCGTGACCGTGTCGGTTCGGGGAATGCGGGGGGGGGGGGGGGGCTAGCGTGCATTGCGTGAGGGGGGCGGGGCGTGCCGAGTTGCCAATGCCTGCACGGTGCCGGGGCGAGAGGCCAATCTGTGGGGGGGCGGAGCCTGGGTGAGCGGCCGGCCAATCCGTGTGGGGGCGCAGCCTGGGCGAGCGGCCAATCCGTGCGGGGGGGGCGGGGCCATGGCGAGCCCAGCGGCCAATCAGCTTTGTGTCACCGTAAGGACACAATTTTGGAGCAAGACAGACAGACAGACAGACAGACAGACAGACAGACAGACAGACAGACAGACAGACAGACAGACAGACAGACAGACAGACAAAATAAGGCAATTATATATATAGATTCTAACTGGATGTGCGCTTCTATTATGTGTGACCTTTTCTCTTGTTTGATTCTCGTCCTTCACACAAGAGGCTGCACTCCATCTTGTTACCGTGTCAGGCTGTGCACCCGTCCTCCTTTATATACAGCATACTGGCAGCTGAGAGTGATTGCAGTTAGACACGCCCCCACACTGAATGACAGCTGACTGCAACCAATCACAAACGCCAGTGGGCGGGTCTATATCGTACAGTAAGATAATTAAAAAAAAAAACTACACAACATACGGTCCCCCCCAATTCTGATACCCAGCCAAGATAACGCCCCACAGCTGGGGGCTGGTATTCTCAGACTGGGCAGGCCTATGGTTATTAGGCTCTCCCCAGCCTAAAAATATCAGCCAGCAGCCACCTGGAATTGCCACATCCATTAGATGTGACAGACCCAGCACTTTCCGATTGCCCTGGTGCGGTGGCAATCGGGGTAATAAGGGGTTAATGGCAGCCCATATCTGCCATTAAGTCCTAGATTAGTCATGCCATGTGTCTATGAGACACCCTCTCATCACTAATCTGTAAGTAAAAGTAACACAAACACCTAAAAAAAACCCTATATTTGAAATAAAAGACAAAAAGTATCCATTGTCACTACTTTATTAACCCCCGAAACAACCCTCCAGGTCAAACGTAATCCACACAAGGTCCTACGACGTGTCCAGCACTGCTACATCTGACGCTCACAGCGAGCGCCATAGAACAAGACTGCCCACTGTGAGCTCCACGCAGCAAGTGAAATGAGCCGTGCGATAAGCGGTGAAGTCACTCATGTGATTTCCGGTCACAGCTGGAGTCCTCCATCTGTGACCGCAAATCAGGCCGCTGCGACTGAAGTGAGATGCGTGATCAGCGGTGACGTCACTCAGGTGAGTCCTCCACCTGCGTCTCACTTCAACCGCGGACTCCAGGACACATGGATTCCAGCTGTGACCGCAAATCACCCGAGTGAAGTCACCGTTTGTTGTGTGGCTCACTTCACTTTCTATTTGCTGTCAAAAGACGGTTGTTAGCGCTTCACCCCAACCCTATAAGGGCTGCTTCTCACTTTCTCGCAGTCGATTCCAATGCGAGTTTTTCTCGCATTGCTCTGACACATGTTAGTGAATGATTCAGCTCGCATTTGCGATTTTTTTCTCAGTCCAAATCGGACTGAGAAAAAAAATCGCAGCATGCTGCTTTTTTGCGAGTTTCTACTGCGAGTCTCTCCAATGCAAGTCTATGGGAGCGTGTAAATAATCGGATGTCACGGGACGGCACTCACACCATCCTAGTGACATCCGATTTTCTAAATACATTTCTCGCATGTTTCCTAAAACACTGGAAACGAGTGATGTCTCACAATGTCTGTCAATCACTATTCTCTGTCAGTCGGTCTCTCCCTCTCGGTCTCTGTTCTCTCTCTGTCGGTCCGTCACTATCTCTGTCCCTCTCTCACAGTCTGTCGGTCATTTTCCCCTCCTCTCTCATACTCACCGTTCCCCGATGCGGCGCTGCACGGCATTCACACTGCTCCAGCGGCTTTTACTATTTTGAAAAAGCCGGCCGCCCATTAATCTCGTATTCCCTGCTTTACCCGCCCACAGGCGCCTATGATTGGTTGCAGTGAGACACGCCCCCACGCTGAGTGACAGGTGTCTCACTGCACCCAATCACAGCAGCCGGTGGGCGTGTCTATACTGTGCAGTGAAATAAATAATAAAATAATTAAAAAAACGGCGTGTGGTCCCCCCAATTTTAATACCAGCCAGATAAAGCCATACGGCTGAAGGCTGGTATTCTCAGGATGGGGAGCTCCATGTTATGGGGAGCCCCCCACCCTAACAATATCAGCCAGCAGCCGCCCAGAATTGCCGCATCCATTATATGCGACAGTTCTGGGACTGTACCTGGCTCTCCCCGATTTGCCCTGGTGCGTTGGCAAATCGGGGTAATAAGGAGTTATTGGCAGCCCATAGCTGCTAATAACTCCTAGATTAATCATGTCAGGCGTCTATGAGATGCCTTCCATGATTAATCTTTAAGTTACAGTAAATAAACACACACACCCGAAAAAATCCTTTATTAGAAATAAAAAACACTAACAAATTCCCTGGTTCAACAATTTAATTAGCCCCAAAAAGCCCTCCATATCCGGCGTAATCCAGGATGGTCCAGCGTCGCTTCCAGCTCTGCTGCATGAAGGTGACCGGAGCTGCAGAAGACACCGCCGCTCCTGTCAGCTCCATGCAGCAACTGAGGTGAGTATCGCGATCAGCTGAGCTGTCACTGAGGTTACCTGCGGCCACCGCTGGATCCTCCAACAGTGACAGCGGGTAACCTCAGTGACAGCTCAGCTGATCGCGATACTCACCTCAGTTGCTGCGTGGAGGTGAAAGGAGCGGCTGTGTTTTCTGCCGCTCCGGTCACCTCCATGCAGCAGAGCTGGAAGCGACGCTGGACCATCCTGGATTACGCCAGACATGGAGGACTTTTTGGGGCTTATTAAAGTGGTGAACCAGGGAATTTATTAGAAATAAAAAACACTAACAAAGGATTTTTTCAGGTGTGTGTGTTTATTTACTGTAACTTACAGATTAATCATGGAAGGTATCTCGTGGAGACACCTGACATGATTAATCTAGGATTTAGTGGCAGCTATGGGCTGCCATCAACTCCTTATTACCCCAATTTGCCAACGCACCAGGGCAAATCGGGAAGAGCTAGGTACAGTCCCAGAACTGTCGCATCTAATGTATGCGGCAATTCTGGGCGGCTGCTGGCTGATATTGTTAGGCTGGGGGGCTCCCCATAACGTGGAGCTCCCCATCCTGAGAATACCAGCCTTCAGCCGTATGGCTTTATCTGGCTGGTATTGAAATTGGGGGGGACCGCACGCCGGTTTTTTTAATTATTTAATTATTTATTTCACTGCACAGTATAGACATGCCCACCGACTGCTGTGATTGGGTGCAGTGAGACACCTGTCACTCAGCGTGGGGGTGTGCCTCACTGCAACCAATCATAGGCGCCTGTGGGCCGGTAAAGCAGGGAATACGAGATTGTTTAATGAGCGGCCGGCTTTTTCAAAATAGTAAAAGCCGCCGGAGCAGTGTGAATGCCGTGCAGCGCCGCGCCGGGGATCGGTGAGTATGAGAGAGGGCTGCTAACTTCAGTCACTCAGGGGATTAGCGGTCACCGGTGAGTCCTTCACGGGTGACCGCTAATCAGGACGCGGCACAGACAGAGCCGCAGCATGACAATGAAGTCGGGTGAAGTTAACCCGAGTTCATTCTGATCGTGCGGCTCTGTCTGTGTCTGCTGTCATCTGCCGTTCAGCTCTGCTACATGGCTGTCTGTGTCTGCTGTCAGCGGCCATGTAGCAGAGCTGAATGGCAGATGACAAAGTAAAAAATACGCATCACACACGCATTACACACGCTAGTAAAATCATTAATTTATTCAGAAAAAGCATCGCACTTGCGTTGCACTCGGACCTAACGTGAACTAAAATCAGCCGAGTTTTTTTCAGGCCAGTCGGACCGATTTTACTCGCATACATGTGTTTCCAGCCTAAGACTGCAGCTAGCCTCAAGGCAATAATCGCTCAAATTGCCTGGATAAGAAGAGGTTAATTAAAGATTTTAAGACTAAAATCTAATAAGGCAGCGCTGAAAAGGTTTTAAGTTAAATTTTATTAGTATCCTTGTTCTAGAGGTAGGACAATCACTAGTTAAAATATAATAAATATAATACAAGTTTACACATATAACACAAAGTGAACATATAATAAAAAGTGGCACAAAATTACGCAGCAGCCAGAGGCTAATCTATAGTGTCAGGGTGCCCCGGCCGGCAGCAGGCACAATCGTGCAGGTAGATTTTAAGCAAATGAACAGTATTCAATGAGGGTGTGCTAACTTAGTACCAGTCCGAAGTATCACAATAATATAGGGATAGAAATCCACAAAGACGATTGCCAGTCCACAGGCAGAAATCCTTAGAGAAGGGCTTGAGATAAAACCCGTAGGTTCCACACAGTCCAGGAGCCCTTTGATAAATTTAAATTGCCCGCGTTTATGGTGTGAAAAACCAGCGGGAGTGCAGCAAGACACCGGCTCATTAATATGCCCAAATGAGGGTTAATTGAGGTCTATACCGGGCAAAGTGGCTCCGTGTGCTGCGGTTCCTGCGTGATGCCCCTTCCTCCTATCTGGCCAGGGTGACTTCAGTGCGGGTCTCCCCAGCACGCACTCCTCAGATCTGGAGAAACAGAGCCAGCAGAGCACTGTTAGGTGCTCGGTTCCAAAGCGGAGATAGCTTGATAGATGTGAGGCTCTTCAGGTGGTGGTTCGGGCGTCCACCCTGTGAGCGGCTTACACGTTCCTCAATCAGGAGACAAACTGATAATTTAGGTCTGCCTAAATTGTCAGTTTGTCTCCAGATTGAGGAACGTGAGGAGTGCGTGCTGGGGAGACCCGCACTGAAGTCACCCTGGCCAGATAGGAGGAAGGGGGATCACGCAGGAACCGCAGCACACGGAACCACTTTGTCCGGTATAGACCTCAGGTAACCCTCATTTGGGCATATTAATGAGCCGGTGTCTTGCTGCACTCCCGCTGGTTTTTCACACCATAAACGCGGGCAATTTAAATTTATCAAAGGGCTCCTGGACTGTGTGGAACCTACGAGTTTTATCTTAAGCCCTTCTCTAAGGATTTCTGCCTGTGGACTGGCAATCGTCTTTGTGGATTTCTATCCCTATATTATTGTGATACTTCGGACTAGTACTAAGTTAATACACCCTAATTCAGACCTGGGCAAGGGGCGGCCCGCGGGCCACATCCGGCCCGCCTACTCTCTGTGACCGGCCCACCTGGCTCAGGGCGTCCTTGCTGGCCGGTCACTGATGAGAGCAATCTGACCTGTTGACGGAGCTCCAGGCTCCGGGAAGCCCGTGTTCAGATTGCCCTCATCACATGCTGCGTGCCGTGCAGGGAACAGAGAACAGTTCCTGCAGCGTCGCACAGTCAGTGCAGGCAGCGGAACGCAGGAATATCTCCTCTGTTCCCTGCCCGGCAGATGCTCTGTGTGACACACGCGCGCCCTGATGTTGTCAGTACGGCGCGCGTGTGTCATTTGAAAAGTTTTCCGCCCGGCAGCAGAAGAAGCTGCAGCAGCCGGGGCCGCACGGAGAGAAGCAGCGGCGGGGGCTCCTAGGAACGCAGCATCAGTGCAGCCTGGCCATGTGAAGGAGAAGCAGCTGAGCGGGGGGCACATACAGAGGTGCCTGAGGAGGGACAGTAAGAAGGGAGAGGTGAGTGGTTACTAGAAACCTATGGGGGGGAGGGGGAGGCCGCCCGACTACCTGTCTCATTGGTGTGTGCGGCTGCTCCGGCCCTGAAGCTCCCTGTCTGCAGTGACAGGAGGCCGGCAGCTGCACACACTGCTCTACGGAAGCTGCATTCAGCCTCTGACATGGAGCAGACCTGGGGGCGGGGCCGGAGCTTCACTTCAAAGAAGCTGATTCCTGACTTCCTGCACTGTCTGCTCTCCGCTGAGGCCGGCTCCACTGCATGGACACACACTTTTTTTAAGGTAAATATGCATACGTGGTTCTGTGTTTGTGCTTTGTTGGTGTGGGTGTGTATATGTGTATATATGTGTGTGTATGTGTATATATGTGTGTGTGTGTATATATGTGTGTGTGTGTATATATATATATGTGTGGGTGTGTGTATATATGTGTGTGTATATATGTGTGTGTGTGTGTGTGTGTGTATATGTGTGTGTGTGTGTGTGTGTATATATATATATGTGTGTGTGTGTGTGTATATATATGTGTGTGTGTGTATATATACATATATGTGTGTGGGTGTGTGTATATATATGTGTGTATATATGTGTGTGTGTGTGTATGTGTATATGTGTGTGTGTGTGTGTATGTATATATTATATATATATATATATGTACATATATATATATATATATATGTGTGTGTGTGTGTGTATATATGTGTGTGTGTATATGTGTGTGTGTGTGTGTATATACAGTTAGGTCCAGAAATATTTGGACAGTGACACAAGTTTTGTTATTTTAGCTGTTTACAAAAACATGTTCAGAAATACAATTATATATATAATATGGGCTGAAAGTGCACACTCCCAGCTGCAATATGAGAGTTTTCACATCCAAATCGGAGAAAGGGTTTAGGAATCATAGCTCTGTAATGCATAACCTCCTCTTTTTCAAGGGACCAAAAGTAATTGGACAAGGGACTCTAAGGGCTGCAATTAACTCTGAAGGCGTCTCCCTCGTTAACCTGTAATCAATGAAGTAGTTAAAAGGTCTGGGGTTGATTACAGGTGTGTGGTTTTGCATTTGGAAGCTGTTGCTGTGACCAGACAACATGCGGTCTAAGGAACTCTCAATTGAGGTGAAGCAGAACATCCTGAGGCTGAAAAAAAAGAAAAAATCCATCAGAGAGATAGCAGACATGCTTCGAGTAGCAAAATCAACAGTCGGGTACATTCTGAGAAAAAAGGAATTGACTGGTGAGCTTGGGAACTCAAAAAGGCCTGGGCGTCCACGGATGACAACAGTGGTGGATGATCGCCACATACTTTCTTTGGTGAAGAAGAACCCGTTCACAACATCAACTGAAGTCCAGAACACTCTCAGTGAAGTAGGTGTATCTGTCTCTAAGTCAACAGTAAAGAGAAGACTCCATGAAAGTAATACAAAGGGTTCACATCTAGATGCAAACCATTCATCAATTCCAAAAATAGAC